>NW_027489466.1:0-41670 GCF_050948215.1 Halictus rubicundus
TTTATTTTCATCTTAATTTTTTAGCCCCCCCCCCCTCTTGAAAATATCTTTTAAAATAGACCCTTTTCAGTTGTTTTTTCTATATCAAAAAATTCGTCGTTTCCAAAAAACGTCGGGTTTACAATCTGGCACGTTAAAAGTTCCCCTAACCCTTATAATTTAATAAAATACAATTCGCCACGTGTTGATAGCGTCGTCCGCCATCTTGTCGCTTAGTGCTAAGCAATACGCCGCTGGGAGTATGCCCCTGATTTACCTTGTCACTTCTCGCCCGCTATCTTCGCTTTCTCGCGCATTTACCTTGTCACTTCTCGCCCGCTATCTTCGCTTTCTCGCGCGATTCCTACTTTATCCTACTTTTCGCGGTGTCGCGCTCTGCCCGGAGTCGGTAAGTGGCGCCTGGGAAGCTGCAACCGGAGCCGCAAGTAATACGCCGCTGGTCCTTTGGCTTCGTTGCCTTCCACCGTCTGCTCCGTGCTACAGCGTCCCCGGGGGAGTGTGGAGGGGCCAGGGGGGGGGGGAGCCGAGATGCTGAAGGGTTGTCTGCGTTGAGCTTGGAAGTTTCTCCCTCTACTTAGCGGTGGTTGATCTCCTTGTTGTCGCCCTAGCCTGGTCCCGCGTATTCGCTTCTTCACAGGCGTCGGTTGACCTTCGGCATCCTCCACCGTCTATTGAGGCCTCCTTTTCCCGCGATGTCCTCCGCTCCTCGGTCCCCCCCCCCCCCCCGGGAAGCGCTGCAACACAGAGAGATTACATTTATTTTAGCGAGTATCATACTTTCTAATATTTATTTTTACTAGTCGCAAATTAGGATCTGATTAATACTTATCTAGAGGTCTCCCATGATTTCGGCATCGGCAGATTCCAGATCTTCGTCTGTACCTCTTATTATCGGATTGTCTATCAGCTCTTTCTCTCTTCTTCTTTCCTCTTCTTCCTTCGTGCTTAGGATGTTTCTGCAGAGGACCATAAATATTTTCCAAGTAGGTTCGCTCTCTAGGATACCGTCCATTATTTTCTCCGTAGACAGAGATTCCGCATCGGTTCGTAGGGCTTCCAAGAGCGGCTTCCTCTCCTCCGTCCATCTCTGGCATGAGACAATAGTGTGTTCCGGTGTGTCAGTGGTTCCCGGATGGAACCAGCACTCATCTGATTCGGTTTTGCCAATGCGTTTTCTAAACAAATTAAAGACTCCGTGCCCGGTAAGGGCTTGTGTTAGGTAAAAGTTCAACTCGCCGTGTTTCCTATTTACCCATTTATCTATATCAGGAATAAGTTTGTGTGTCCATCGGCCTACAACGTTGTGGTTCCATTCATCTTGCCACTTTTGGAGAGTGATTTCTTTATTTTGTTTCCTGATTTGTTTTTTGAACCTGGAAATTGCTAATTCAACTATTTCTTCCGTAGTTTCTTCCTCTATGCCAGTAGTTGGTGGTGGATTTTGTCCTCTATTCTCCGCGGCGTTAGGCCCATGTTCTCTCAAAAATGACGTCATATCATTTTCTTCCTCGAAGATTCTTCTTCTTTCCAATACTTTGAGATCCCAGGGGGGGATCCCCGCTAAGACTGCTAAAGTTTCTAACGGTACCGATCTATAGGCTGCTACTACTCTTGTAAGCCCCATTTTTTGCGTTTTTCTGAGTAATCTTCTAAAGAAAATTTTTTCCGCAGCTTCGGCCCATATTGGTGCTCCGTATAACACGATCGATTCCATAGTCATAAAGTACAGCTTTCTTCCTGTTTGTCTAGTCTTAATTTTATTTGTCATAATCCTGCTGAGGGCAGACATCGTTCTTATGGCCTTATTAGTTGCCTTCTCGATTTGTTTTTTAAAACTTTTATTGGATTCGAAGATTATTCCGAGGTATTTCAATTCATTCTTCGGTATTATCTCAGCGTCTCCTATTCTGAAACAAAGGTTCGGGTCAACATATTTACAATTCAGCCACATGATTTCTGTTTTGTCTTCCGCTAGGGACAGTCCGGCCGTGGTCATCCACTGTTTGGTGTCCTCAGCGATTTCTTCTGCTCTCAGCTTGAGTCTATTGGTGGTAGAAGCCTGAATAATAATGGCCAAGTCGTCTGCAAAGGCAATTTTTTGTGTCATCGGCGGTGTCGATCTATTTAGAAGTCCATCGTACACCAAATTCCACAAAAAAGGGCCGAGGACTGAGCCTTGAGGGACTCCCATTTTCATATTCAGTTCTATTGATTTTTCCGATGCTTGGTATTCTACCATTCTGCCCCTGAAATAGTCACTTATTATCCGGACGAGATACTCGGATACTTTCCTGTTTTTTAATTCGTTGTCGATTGCCTTCCAGCTCAAAGAGTTAAAGGCGTTTTTTACGTCAAGGGCGATCATGACCGCAAATCTGTTTTTTGCCGAGGTCTCAATTGCCGCTTTCCTGACGATTTCCATTGCATGTATGGTTGATGTTCCCTTAGTGAATCCAAATTGATTTGAGCTGAAAGGTCTTTCTCCTAGCTCTCCATGTAATCTCGCCCGGATGACATATTCCAGGAGCTTGGCCACAGCATCTAGAATACAAATTGGTCTGTAGGCAGAGTGGGAGGAAGGGTCCTTACCTTCTTTTCTAAGAAGAATTGTTCTTGCTACTTTCCATTGCTGTGGTATACTCCCTCTAATTAGAATGCCCTTGAAGAGGGCAGCAAATCTGTCCGGCCTTGTTACTGCTAATAATTTTATAATTTCAGGTTGCATACCGTCTTTTCCCGGGGCTTTTCCGGATTTCAGCAATTTGGAAGCAGCTATGATTTCTTCCGAGGTAACCTCGGGTATTTTTCTTCCGATTGTCTCCTCTTGGTTTCTCAGGCTATTTTCCCTTTCTGTCTCATTGTTCTCGCTTCCGTTGTTTCCACTTGGTTGCTCGTCAGGTTGTCTAAAATCTTGTGGGAATAATCCCTCCATCACGTTTGCTGCACACTCTGCTGAGAGAGAGGCTGGAGGATTGTCTTTTTTAACCTGTCTTATGATTATTTTATAGGGCTTGCCCCATATGTCCTTATTAATAGTTTCGCATAGTTCGTTCCATGATATCTCTTTCTGTTTGGAAATTAGTCTTTGTAGGTTCTTCTTAGCTCGTTTGTATAGGAAGGTTAAGGCCTCCCTTTCGTCGTCCTTACCCTTCCTCCTCGCTTTTTGGACTGACCTTCTAAGTTTCTGGGTTTTATCTCTTTCTTTCTTTAACTCAGGAGTCCACCAGATATTACTTTTAACCTTTCTATGCGTTGATTCGGGTTTATCTAGCTCTTCGTCGCAGATTTTATAAATATTGTTTAGAAACTTAGTTTCCTCGTCTTTATTAAAATAGTTTGCTTCGTTGAGTCCTTCCTCTATGATAGATCTTTGCAGCGCCGTCCCCAGCCTGAGGAGTCCTGTTCTCGTTAATTTCCATTTATTGCTTTGACTTCCCTTGTTCCTTTGCATCTCGTCCTTAGTTTGAATCTCTGTGAACAAATATTTGTGATCGGATGCTGTTTCTTTGTTAAGTACTTTATTAATGATTTTGTTGTCTTTTTCTTGTAGGTCCCGGGTAGTTGCTATGAAATCCAGATTTGAGGTGGATTTCCCTCTCTCAAAGGTGTGTCCTCCCTCAGGGATACAGGGGAAGATGTTTATCCTTAGCATTTCTTCCAATAATATTGTTCCTTTAAGATTCTGTTCTACAGATCCCCAGGCTGGGGATTTAGCATTAAAGTCTCCTCCTAACAAAATTCTTTTTCCTTTCAGGCGTTCCTGGTCGACAAACTGCATTAGTTTCTTTATTTTGTGTGTGTAGAGATCCGTAGAGATATTTGGAGAAATGTAGGTACTTACTATCGTGAGGTTATCAATTCTTACCGCAACGTAGTCTTCCTGTACCCTGTCTCCGTCCTCTTGTCTTTTAAAGCCGTTTGTATTAGTGACCCAGATTGCTGCTGACTTTCCAGTTGAGTAAATCCAGTTTCCTGGATTGTAAAGTGGCTCTGAAATCAGAACGATGTCCACCCCCGTTTCTGCGACTGTTTGTGTTAGCAAGCAGTGAGCGAGCCTACAATGGTTCAGATTAATTTGCAATAATTTTAAATTGAATTTTATGCGTTACTCCTAGCTGATTGCTCCAAAAATTTTTTATATTGCGGGCAGTTTACCGCCCCCGCAACATGTTCGGCCTTCGATGCGTGTATCCCTTCTCGGATGCAGAGGACACAGCATCTTATTGCCTCACAGCCATTAATTTGGTGTCCTATTGCCCCGCATCTCCTGCAGAGTTCTTGACCCTTCAGATCTAACGTGCAGTTGTACGATAAGTGCCCGAAAGCGTGGCACTTGTAGCATCTTAGAATGTTCTGAGTCCTTTTGACTCTGCAGTTTGTAAAGCCGATTTTTAATTTATTTTCCTGTCCCAATTGTTCCAATATTTTAGCCGGAAGGGCAACTATGGCCATCCGAGTTCCTCCGTATCCGAATCGGATATTTTTGACCTCTATTTCATCTTTCTGAATTCCTAGAATTTTTTCGAGTTCCTCCTGGAGTTCCCCTCTGTCGATTGTTGGATCGAGATCTTTTATTTCGTACACTACCTTGGGGGCCATTCTCCTGATTTTGCAATCTCCCCCTAGGGTGTCCTTCGCGAATTTTTCCAGATCTCCGCCAGTGGTACCCTTTTCCATCTCTATAACGAGATCTCCTCCCCTGGACTTTCTTACGGTATGAATTCCATTCAATCTATCTCCAGCATTGGTCTTTAGTTGTTTAAATAAATCCGCGAAGGTCCTTGTTTCTGATGTTTTAATGATTATAGCTTCCGATTTTGGAGGGGGAGGAAGCTTGTTTCTTTTTTCTCGTTCCTTTTCTTGTTCCCGTTTCCTTTTCTCTGCTTCTGCTGCTTCTTCCTCTTCTTTCTTCTTTTTCCTTAAAGCTTTCTTCTCCTCGTTTTTATTTCTATTCTCGACTGTCTTCCATTCGTTTTCTTTCTCTTTATCATGGTCGATTTCCTTGTTCAATTTGCCGCTTGCTTCTTCCGCTTCACTTTCATACATTAATCTTTTCTTCAGTCCTTCTGCTGTCTTTTTATGCTTTTCGGGTTTCGGTGGAACATTATTTTCATTTTTAGCTAAGGAGCATTGCGTTCCCATATCTCTATGCAGTATACTATTTTTGAGTTGTTTATTTTCTATTATTAGTTCAATGTTTTTTAGCTTGGTGATCGCCACTTCGAGCAGTCTATCCGCTTGGCTGGCGTGACATTTCGTCACGTTTTTTACCTCCGTTAGTGGGTCCGCACAATAATTTTTAACCTCGCGTGTTGAATTTTTAGTTTTTTTGAGGATTTTTATTAGTTGCCCTATTAGTTTTAATACGTCGTCCTCCTCATCCTTCTCTTCGTCGTCGGTCTGGTTGATTGCGTACAAAGTTATGTCTTCTAGTCGTTTCTTTTTTAATGCCGTACTTCCGACCAAGATTACGTCCGAGATTACCGAATCTGTGTCGGTTTCCTCTTCATTTTCTCTTGGTCTTTTAATCAATGATCTATCCTTTTCTTTTTCCGCGCTATGCTTTATTTTTGAGCTTTTCTTGAAGACATTGCCTTTCGCTGCTGGTTGCATTGGTGTGAGGAATTTTTCTTCCTCGTCCATCTTCTTTCTTATTTTGTTCTCTCTTTCTTTCGCCTTCTTTTCGATATGCTATTGTTCTTTTACTATCGTATTGATTTGAAACCGTATTGTCTGTTTGTGCTAACGTATGTGTCAAGTGAATGCTGTATGTGTCTTTGTTTGTGGGTGTCCGTGGTGGCGGTCGTTTCGTCCTCGGTGCGTGTTATTGTATTAGGTTGTCTCTTACTTTGTCCTCTCGCTTTCGCTCGGGGTCGGCCGTTACGATTCCGTCTGTTCGGTATCTTTAACCCCCCCTGGCTCTCCCCTTCTGTACCTATCGTTTTCCCAGCGTTTTTTAACCTACCCTTTCCCTTTCCTCTCTTTCCTTAATGCCTTTTTCCCTGTTTCTCTCTGTCCTGATTAGGCTTTAAAAATTTTTTTTTTTTTTTTTTTTTTTATATTTTAGCTTTTAACTACGAAAGTTTTCTGCTATTAGTATATTTTTCTGCTATTAGTATATTAATCTTACTACATTTTATTTATTTTATATAACTACTACTATCTTGTCTTTTATCTACTATCTTGTCTTTTGAAGGGTGATTTTTCTGACAAATTGTCGCTTTTTTATTACTAATAGAGGGCTAAGCAATTTGATTTTACTACTATTTCTTTCTAATACTGGTTTCTTATTTTTTAATTCTATTAAGCTATTGTATTTTATTCTTTATTTTATTACATTTAATTGTATTATTTGTAGGTTGGGGAAGGCAGTAAGTCGGAAAACACGGAGAATTAAAGGTATTTGCCTCTATTTAACTTTTCAATTTCTACAAAATCGTTAAAAATCTATTATCGCTGGTCGCGCATGTACTTAATTTAATTTAATCTAATCGATTCGCTTAAACTTAATCTATTTTATATATACTAACACTTAAAGTAACTAAACTCGAGATTAACCCTAAGATTACAAATCTAAAACCTAAACTCTAAAAATTTACTAGCTAAACCTTATTAACCAAAAACCAAAAAAACCAACACAAACAGTTGTAATTCTAATTTTTTCTATTAACCTAACCTATCTTATCTAAAATTCGCACAGAATCGCCGAGGTCCGCAGAAATCTACTTAGCGGCTACGATATTCTCTCTACCTACTAGCTACGAAAATTTGACGAAATTCGCAAAATTGTAAGAATTTTTGAAGAAATCTCGTGCGATCGACGGGAAAAATTCTAAAATCGCTTCGAATTATCTAAAATCGTCTGAAAGTGACGAAAAAACGCTAAGAAATGCTAAAATTCTGCTAATTTCTGGATTTCGCAAGAGGGAAGTGGGGGTTTTTGGATAGTTGACCCCCACTTATTCTTATATGTTTGTAAAGCCCTCGTTGAATGCGTAACTTGCCTCGTTGAAAGTTTTTTCGAGAATCAGCTCCTTCCCCTTGTCCGTGTTGTTATCTCGAAAAGGGGGGGGGGTTTCGACAAATTTTTTGCCTTGGGGAACTCCGTTCCCCAGATCACAGACACCCCTTAGATTCCCCTACCGAGTCGACCCACGTACTCAGATTTTTTAGGATCCGAAATTATTTGGTCACCCGGTATGCACGCTAATTTTCAACTTTCACCGATTCCGGCGTTCAGCGGCTCGTTGTAACGGTACGGGCGAGCACTTTACTTTCGTCTGGTCCGTTTCCCTAATTTCCGTAAAATAAGCCTGCTAATCGCTATATCTCCGAAATGGGTGGGTGCAGAGCAAAAAAGTTTTCGGGGGGGAGAATAACTTCTCCTTTCCGACCCCCTTCGACTCGCCACCCTTCGAAATGGGCGGCCCTAAAATTTTATTGAGATCGGCCTATTTTTGTATTTTACCCGAGTTCTATCTCTTTCTCCTAAGACTTTATATCCGGTGTATAATTACTACTGGTTATCCCTCTGCGGTTTTAACTCTTCTAGTTCCTACCTTACTTTAGGTAACACCGTCCGACCGACCCCTCACGTTGTGTGAACTTCTCGGCTTGGCCTTTCGGGTGTTCTCTATCCTCTCTTGTTCTATGTATTTTCTCTCTATCTCTCTCGTCACTTGACACTTGGAAATTCTAAACTGCTTTATAGTCCACTTGGTATTAATCTATCGAGTGTAATTGTTCGTTTTCTAACACTGTTATTTCACCGGTTTTAATTATTTATTTATTTTTAAAATTTAATTGACATCTCTACTATTTTTAAAAACTTCTAGTCTTTTTCTATTTCTTTCTTTTCAGGTATATGCAGTTTTTCGGCACTCCCGTTTTCCGGATTTTGCTGGAAGTATCTTATTTTCACGTAAGTGTACCCGATTTAATTTTAAGAGTTTAATCTTTTCTTTTTCTTTTTCAGATGTTCGCGTTTGGTTTTTCGAAATTCTATAGTTGATGATCTGCTATTTTCTTTCAAGTTATTTTCCTCTTAGGAGTTTATCCGCCCCTGAGGGGTTTTTAACCCGAACTCCGCGTGAATCGCGTCTTTATTCGCGTTTTGGCTTTATAGTCCTTTTGGTTTTGAATTTTCCACTCACTTTTTACTTTTATATATACTCATACTTATTATTTCGAGTAAGAATAAATTAAAGTAAAACTCGCGAGTGCGGTTGAAATTTTCGCGTTTCTATGCTCTCTTACGATGTTAGCTCGGTGAGATTTCGATTCGCTCTCATCCTCTATCCTATCCTATCTTCTATCCTATCTTCCATCCTATCCTCTATCCTATCCTATCCTCTATCCTATCCTATCTTCTATCCTATCCTATCCTCTATCCAATTATATCCTCTATCCTATCCTATCCTCTATCCTATCCTATCCTCTATACTATCCTATCCTCTATCCTATCCTATCCTCTATCCTATCCTATCCTCTATCCCATCCTATCCTCTATCCTATCCTATCCTCTATCCTATCCTATCCTCTATCCTATCCTCTCCTCTATCCTATCCTATCCTCTATCCTATGCTATCCTCTATCCTATCCTATCCTCTATCCTATCCTATCCTATCCTCTATCCTATCCTATCCTCTATCCTATCCTATCCTCTATCCTATCCTCTCCTCTATCCTATCCTATCCTCTATCCTATGTTATCCTCTATCCTATCCTATCCTCTATCCTATCCTATCCTATCCTCTATCCTATCCTATCCTCTATCCTATCCTATCCTCTATCCTATCCTATCCTCTATCCTATCCTCTCCTCTATCCTATCCTATCCTCTATCCTATCCTATCCTATCCTCTACCCTATCCTATCCTCTATCCTATCCTATCCTCTATCCTATCCTATCCTCTATCCTATCCTCTATCCTATCCTATCCTCTATCCTATCCTATCCTCTATCCTACCTTATCCTCTATCCTATCCTATCCTCTATCCTATCCAATCCTCTATCCTATCCTATCCTCTATCCTATCCTATCCTATCCTCTATCCTATCCTATCCTCTATCCTATCCTATCCTATCCTCTATCCTATCCTATCCTCTATCCTATCCTATCCTATCCTCTATCCTATCCTCTATCCTATCCTATCCTCTATCCTATCCTATCCTGTATCCTATCCAAATTCTACCCTACCCTCTATCCTATCCTATCCTCTATCCTATCCTATCCTCTATCCTATCCTATCTTCTATCCTATCCTCTATCATATAATATCCTCTATCCTATCCTATCTTTTATCCTATCCTATCCTCTATCCAATCCTATCCTCTATCCTATCCTATCCTCTATCCTATCCTATCCTCTATCCCATTCTATCCTCTATCCTATCCTATCCTCTATCCTATCCTATCCTCTATCCTATCCTATCCTCTATCCTATCCTATCCTCTATCCTATCCTATCCTATCCTCTATCCTATCCTATCCTCTATCCTATCCTATCTTCTATCCTATCTTCTATCCTATCCTATCCTCTATCCAATCCTATCCTCTATCCTATCCTATCCTCTATCCTATCGTATCGTCTATCCTATCCTATCCTCTATCCTACCTTATCCTCTATCCTATCCTATCCTCTATCCTATCCTATCCTCTATCCTATCCAATCCTCTATCCTATCCTATCCTGTATCCTATCCTATCCTCTATCCTATCCTATCCTCTATCCTGTCCTATCCTATCCTCTACCCTATCCTATCCTCTATCCTATCCTATCTTCTATCCTATCCTATCCTCTATCCTATCCTATCCTATCCTCTACCGTATCCTATCCTCTATCCTATCCTATCTTCTATCCTATCCTATCCTCTATCCTATCCTATCCTCTATCCTATCCTATACACTATCCTATCCTATCCTCTATCCTATCCTATCCTCTATCCTATCCTATCTTCTATCCTATCCTATCCTCTATCCAATCCTATCCTCTATCCTATCCTATACACTATCCTATCCTATCCTCTATCTTATCCTATCCTCTATCCTATCCTATCCTCTATCCTATCCTATCCTCTATCCTATCCTATCCTCTATCCTATCCTATCCTCTATCCTATCCTATCCTCTATCCTATCCTATCCTCTATCCTCTATCCTATCCTATCCTCTATCCTATCCTATCCTGTATCCTATCCTATCCTATCCTATCCTATCCTATCCTCTATCCTATCCTATCCTGTATCCTATCCTATCCTATCCTATCCTATCCTATCCTATCCTCTATCTTATCCTATCCTATCCTATCCTCTATCCTATGCTATCCAGTATCCTATCCTATCCTCTATCCTATCCTATCCTATCCTATCCTCTACCCTATCCTATCCTCTATCCTATCCTATCCTCTATCCTATCCTCTATCCTATCCTATCCTATCCTCTACCCTATCCTATCCTCTATCCTATCCTAACCTCTATCCTATCCTCTATCCTATCCTATCCTCTATCCTATCCTATCCTCTATCCTATCCTATCATCTATCCTATCCTCTATCCTATCCTCTATCATATGCTATCCTCAATCGAATCCTATCCTATCCTCTATCCTATAATATCATCTATCCTATCCAATCTTCTATCCTATCCTATCCTCTATCCTATCCTACCCTCTATCCTACCCTATCCTCTATCCTATCCTATCTTCTATCCTATCCTATCCTCTATCCAATCCTATCCTCTATCCTATCCTATACACTATCCTATCCTATCCTCTATCATATCCTATCCTCTATCCTATAATATCATCTATCCTATCCAATCTTCTATCCTATCCTATCCTCTATCCTATCCTACCCTCTATCCTACCCTATCCTCTATCCTATCCTATCTTCTATCCTATCCTATCCTCTATCCTATCCTATCCTCTATCCTATCCTATCCTCTATCCTATCCTACCCTCTATCCTATCCTATCCTATCCTCTATCATATCCTATCCTCTATCCTATCCTATCCTCTATCCTATCCTATCCTCTATCCTATCCTATCCTATCCTCTATCCTATCCTATCCTCTATCCTATCCTATCTTCTATCCTATCTTCTATCCTATCCTATCCTCTATCCAATCCTATCCTCTATCCTATCCTATCCTCTATCCTATCGTATCGTCTATCCTATCCTATCCTCTATCCTACCTTATCCTCTATCCTATCCTATCCTCTATCCTATCCTATCCTCTATCCTATCCAATCCTCTATCCTATCCTATCCTGTATCCTATCCTATCCTCTATCCTATCCTATCCTCTATCCTGTCCTATCCTATCCTCTACCCTATCCTATCCTCTATCCTATCCTATCTTCTATCCTATCCTATCCTCTATCCTATCCTATCCTATCCTCTACCGTATCCTATCCTCTATCCTATCCTATCTTCTATCCTATCCTATCCTCTATCCTATCCTATCCTCTATCCTATCCTATACACTATCCTATCCTATCCTCTATCCTATCCTATCCTCTATCCTATCCTATCTTCTATCCTATCCTATCCTCTATCCAATCCTATCCTCTATCCTATCCTATACACTATCCTATCCTATCCTCTATCTTATCCTATCCTCTATCCTATCCTATCCTCTATCCTATCCTATCCTCTATCCTATCGTATCCTCTATCCTATCCTATCCTCTATCCTATCCTATCCTCTATCCTATCCTATCCTCTATCCTATCCTATCCTCTATCCTATCCTATCCTGTATCCTATCCTATCCTATCCTATCCTATCCTATCCTCTATCCTATCCTATCCTGTATCCTATCCTATCCTATCCTATCCTATCCTATCCTATCCTCTATCTTATCCTATCCTATCCTATCCTCTATCCTATGCTATCCAGTATCCTATCCTATCCTCTATCCTATCCTATCCTATCCTATCCTCTACCCTATCCTATCCTCTATCCTATCCTATCCTCTATCCTATCCTCTATCCTATCCTATCCTATCCTCTACCCTATCCTATCCTCTATCCTATCCTAACCTCTATCCTATCCTCTATCCTATCCTATCCTCTATCCTATCCTATCCTCTATCCTATCCTATCATCTATCCTATCCTCTATCCTATCCTCTATCATATGCTATCCTCAATCGAATCCTATCCTATCCTCTATCCTATAATATCATCTATCCTATCCAATCTTCTATCCTATCCTATCCTCTATCCTATCCTACCCTCTATCCTACCCTATCCTCTATCCTATCCTATCTTCTATCCTATCCTATCCTCTATCCAATCCTATCCTCTATCCTATCCTATACACTATCCTATCCTATCCTCTATCATATCCTATCCTCTATCCTATAATATCATCTATCCTATCCAATCTTCTATCCTATCCTATCCTCTATCCTATCCTACCCTCTATCCTACCCTATCCTCTATCCTATCCTATCTTCTATCCTATCCTATCCTCTATCCTATCCTATCCTCTATCCTATCCTATCCTCTATCCTATCCTACCCTCTATCCTATCCTATCCTATCCTCTATCATATCCTATCCTCTATCCTATCCTATCCTCTATCCTATCCTATCTTCTATCCTATCTTCTATCCTATCCTCTATCCTATCCTATCATCTATCCTATCCTATCCTCTATCCTATCCTATCCTCTAACCTATCCTATCCTCTATCCTATCCTATCCTCTATCCAATCCTATCCTCTATCCTATCCTATCCTCTATCCTATCGTATCGTCTATCCTATCCTATCCTCTATCCTACCTTATCCTCTATCCTATCCTATCCTCTATCCTATCCTATCCTCTATCCTATCCAATCCTCTATCCTATCCTATCCTGTATCCTATCCTATCCTCTATCCTATCCTATCCTCTATCCTGTCCTATCCTATCCTCTACCCTATCCTACCCTCTATCCTACCCTATCCTCTATCCTATCCTATCTTCTATCCTATCCTATCCTCTATCCAATCCTATCCTCTATCCTATCCTATACACTATCCTATCCTATCCTCTATCATATCCTATCCTCTATCCTATAATATCATCTATCCTATCCAATCTTCTATCCTATCCTATCCTCTATCCTATCCTACCCTCTATCCTACCCTATCCTCTATCCTATCCTATCTTCTATCCTATCCTATCCTCTATCCTATCCTATCCTCTATCCTATCCTATCCTCTATCCTATCCTACCCTCTATCCTATCCTATCCTATCCTCTATCATATCCTATCCTCTATCCTATCCTATCCTCTATCCTATCCTATCTTCTATCCTATCTTCTATCCTATCCTCTATCCTATCCTATCTTCTATCCTATCCTATCCTCTATCCAATCCTATCCTCTATCCTATCCTATCCTCTATCCTATCGTATCGTCTATCCTATCCTATCCTCTATCCTACCTTATCCTCTATCCTATCCTATCCTCTATCCTATCCTATCCTCTATCCTATCCAATCCTCTATCCTATCCTATCCTGTATCCTATCCTATCCTCTATCCTATCCTATCCTCTATCCTGTCCTATCCTATCCTCTACCCTATCCTATCCTCTATCCTATCCTATCTTCTATCCTATCCTATCCTCTATCCTATCCTATCCTATCCTCTACCCTATCCTATCCTCTATCCTATCCTATCTTCTATCCTATCCTATCCTCTATCCTATCCTATCCTCTATCCTATCCTATACACTATCCTATCCTATCCTCTATCCTATCCTATCCTCTATCCTATCCTATCTTCTATCCTATCCTATCCTCTATCCAATCCTATCCTCTATCCTATCCTATACACTATCCTATCCTATCCTCTATCTTATCCTATCATCTATCCTATCCTATCCTCTATCATATCCTATCCTCTATCCTATCCTATCCTCTATCCTATCCTATCCTCTAGCCTATCCTATCCTCTATCCTATCCTATCCTCTATCCTATCCTATCCTCTATCCTATCCTATCCTGTATCCTATCCTATCCTATCCTATCCTATCCTATCCTATCCTATCCTCTATCTTATCCTATCCTATCCTATCCTCTATCCTATGCTATCCACTATCCTATCCTATCCTCTATCCTATCCTATCCTATCCTATCCTCTACCCTATCCTATCCTCTATCCTATCCTATCCTCTATCCTATCTTCTATCCTATCCTCTATCCTATCCTATCCTCTATCCTATCCTATCTTCTATCCTATCCTATCCTCTATCCAATTATATCCTCTATCCTATCCTATCCTCTATCCTATCCTATCCTCTATACTATCCTATCCTCTATCCTATCCTATCCTCTATCCTATCCTATCCTCTATCCCATCCTATCCTCTATCCTATCCTATCCTCTATCCTATCCTATCCTCTATCCTATCCTCTCCTCTATCCTATCCTATCCTCTATCCTATGCTATCCTCTATCCTATCCTATCCTCTATCCTATCCTATCCTATCCTCTATCCTATCCTATCCTCTATCCTATCCTATCCTCTATCCTATCCTATCCTCTATCCTATCCTATCCTCTATCCTATCCTATCCTCTATCCTATCCTATCCTCTATCCTATCCTATCCTCTATCCTATCCTATCCTCTATCCTATCCTATCCTCTATCCTATCCTATCCTCTATCCTATCCTATCCTCTATCCTATCCTATCCTCTATCCTATCCTATCCTCTATCCTATCCTATCCTCTATCCTATCCTATCCTCTATCCTATCCTATCCTCTATCCTATCCTATCCTGTATCCTATCCAAATTCTACCCTACCCTTTATCCTATCCTATCCTCTATCCTATCCTATCCTCTATCCTATCCTATCCTCTATCCTATCCTATACTTTATCCTATCCTATCCTCTATCCTATCCTATCCTCTATCCTATCCTCTATCCTATCCTATCCTCTATCCTATCCTATCCTATCCTCTACCCTATCCTATCCTCTATCCTATCCTATCCTCTATCCTATCGTATCCTCTATCCTATCCTCTATCCTATCCTATCCTCAATCCTATAATATTATCTATCCCATCCATTACTCTATTCTATTCTCTATCCTATCCTATCCTCTATCCCATTCTATCCTCTATCCTATCCTATCCTCTATCCTATCCAATCCTCTATCCTATCCTATCCTCTATCCTATCCTATACACTATCCTATCCTATCCTCTATCTTATCCTATCCTCTATCCTATCCTATCCTCTATCATATCCTTTCCTCTATCCTATCCTATCCTCTATCCTATCCTATCCTCTATCCTATCCTATCCTCTATCCTATCCTATCCTCTATCCTATCCTATCCTCTATCCTATCCAATCCTCTATCCTATCCTATCCTGTATCCTATCCTATCCTATCCTATCCTATCCTATCCTATCCTATCCTATCCTATCCTATCCTCTATCCTATCCTATCCTATCCTATCCTCTATCCTATGCTATCCACTATCCTATCCTATCCTCTATCCTATCCTATCCTATCCTATCCTCTACCCTATCCTATCCTCTATCCTATCCTATCCTCTATCCTATCCTCTATCCTATCCTATCCTATCCTCTATCCTATCCTATCCTCTATCCTACCTTATCCTCTATCCTATCCTATCCTCTATCCTATCCAATCCTCTATCCTATCCTATCCTCTATCCTATCCTATCCTATCCTATCCTCTATCCTATCCTATCCTCTATCCTATCCTATCCTCTATCCTATCCTATCCTCTATCCTATCCTATCCTCTATCCTATCCTATCCTCTATCCTCTATCCTATCCTCTACCCTATCCTATCCTCTCTCCTATCCTATCTTCTATCCTATCCTATCCTCTATCCTATCCTATCCTCTATCCTATCCTATACACTATCCTATCCTATCCTCTATCCTATCCTATCCTCTATCCTATCCTATCTTCTATCCTATCCTATCCTCTATCCTATCCTATCTTCTATCCTATCCTATCCTCTATCCAATCCTATCCTCTATCCTAGCCTATCCTCTATCCTATCGTATCCTCTATCCTATCCTATCCTCTATCCTATCCTATCCTCTATCCTATCGTATCCTCTATCCTATCCTATCCTCTATCCTACCTTATCCTCTATCCTATCCTATCCTCTATCCTATCCTATCCTCTATCCTATCCTATCCTCTATCCTATCCTATCCTATCCTCTACCCTATCCTATCCTCTATCCTATCCTATCTTCTATCCTATCCTATCCTCTATCCTATCCTATCCTCTATCCTATCCTATACACTATCCTATCCTATCCTCTATCCTATCCTATCCTCTATCCTATCCTATCTTCTATCCTATCATATCCTCTATCCTATCCTATCTTCTATCCTATCCTATCCTCTATCCAATCCTATCCTCTATCCTAGCCTATCCTCTATCCTATCGTATCCTCTATCCTATCCTATCCTCTATCCTACCCTACCCTCTATCCTATCCTATCCTCTATCCTCTCCTATCGTCTATCCTATCCTATCCTCTATCCCATCATATCCTCCATCCTATCATATCCTCTATCCTATCCTATCCTCTATCGTATCCTATCCTGTATCCTATATTATCCTCTATCCTATCCTATCCTCTATCCTATCCTATACTCTATCCTATCCTATCTTCTATATTATCCTCTATCCTATCCTGTCCTATATCCTATCCTATCCTCTATCCTATCCTATCCTCTATCCTATCCTATCCTCTATCCTATCCTATCCTCTATCCTATCCTATCCTCTATCCTATCCTATCCTCTATCTTATCCTATTCTCTATCCTATCCTATCCTATCCTATCCTATCCTATCCTATCCTCTATCCTATCCTATACTCTATCCTATGCTATCCTCGATCCTATCCTATTCTCTATTGCATCCTATCCTATCCTCTACCCTATCCTATCCTCTATCCTATCCTATCCTCTATCCTATCCTATCCTATCTTCTATCCTATCCTCTATCCTATCCTATCCTATCCTCTATCCTATCCTATCCTCTATGCTATCCTATCCTCTATGCTATCCTATCCTCTATCCTATCCTATCCCCTATCCTATCCTATCATCTATCCTATCCTCTATCCTATCCTCTATCATATGCTATCCTCAATCGAATCCTATCCTATCCTCTATCCTATAATATCATCTATCCTATCCAATCTTCTATCCTATCCTATCCTCTATCCTATCCTACCCTCTATCCTATCCTATCCTATCTTCTACCATATCCTATCCTCTATCCTATCCTATCCTCTATCCTACACTATCGTCTATCCTATCTTCTATCCTATCATCTATCCTATCCTATCCTATCTTCTATCCTATTCTATCCTCTATCCAATTATATCCTCTATCCTATCCTATCCTCTATCCTATCCTATCCTCTATACTATCCTATCCTCTATCCTATCCTATCCTCTATCCTATCCTATCCTCTATCCCATCCTATCCTCTATCCTATCCTATCCTCTATCCTATCCTATCCTCTATCCTATCCTATACTCTATCCTATCCTATCCTCTATCCTATCCTATCCTCTATCCTATCCTATCCTCTATCCTATCCGATCCTCTATCCTATGCTATCCTCTATCCTATCCTATCCTCTATCCTATCCTATCCTATACTCTATCCTATCCTACCCTCTATCCTATCCTATCCTCTATCCTATCCTATCCTCTATCCTATCCTCTCCTCTATCCTATCCTATCCTCTATCCTATGCTATCCTCTATCCTATCCTATCCTCTATCCTATCCTATCCTATCCTCTATCCTATCCTATCCTCTATCCTATCCTATCCTCTATCCTATCCTATCCTCTATCCTATCCTATCCTCTATCCTATCCTATCCTCTATCCTATCCTATCCTCTATCCTATCCTATCCTCTATCCTATCCTATCCTCTATCCTATCCTATCCTCTATCCTATCCTATCCTCTATCCTATCCTATCCTCTATCCTATCCTATCCTCTATCCTATCCTATCCTCTATCCTATCCTATCCTCTATCCTATCCTATCCTCTATCCTATCCTATCCTCTATCCTATCCTATCCTCTATCCTATCCTATCCTCTATCCTATCCTCTATCCTATCCTATCCTCTATCCTATCCTATCCTGTATCCTATCAAAATTCTACCCTAACCTCTATCCTATCCAATCCTCTATCCTATCCTATCGTCTATCCTATCTTATCCTGTATCCTATCCTATCCTCTATCCTATCCTATCCTATCCTCTACCCTATCCTATCCTCTATCCTATGCTATCTTCTATCCTATCCTATCCTCTATCCTATCCTATCCTCTATCCTATCCTATACACTATCCTATCCTATCCTCTATCCTATCCTATCCTCTATCCTATCCTATCTTCTATCCTATCATATCCTCTATCCTATCCTATCTTCTATCCTATCCTATCCTCTATCCAATCCTATCCTCTATCCTAGCCTATCCTCTATCCTATCGTATCCTCTATCCTATCCTATCCTCTATCCTACCCTACCCTCTATCCTATCCTATCCTCTATCCTCTCCTATCGTCTATCCTATCCTATCCTCTATCCCATCATATCCTCCATCCTATCATATCCTCTATCCTATCCTATCCTCTATCGTATCCTATCCTGTATCCTATATTATCCTCTATCCTATCCTATCCTCTATCCTATCCTATACTCTATCCTATCCTATCTTCTATATTATCCTCTATCCTATCCTATCCTATATCCTATCCTATCCTCTATCCTATCCTATCCTCTATCCTATCCTATCCTCTATCCTATCCTATCCTCTATCCTATCCTATCCTCTATCCTATCCTATCCTCTATCTTATCCTATTCTCTATCCTATCCTATCCTATCCTATCCTATCCTATCCTCTATCCTATCCTATCCTATCCTCTATCCTATCCTATACTCTATCCTATGCTATCCTCGATCCTATCCTATTCTCTATTGCATCCTATCCTATCCTCTACCCTATCCTATCCTCTATCCTATCCTATCCTCTATCCTATCCTATCCTATCTTCTATCCTATCCTCTATCCTATCCTATCCTATCCTCTATCCTATCCTATCCTCTATGCTATCCTATCCTCTATGCTATCCTATCCTCTATCCTATCCTATCCTCTATCCTATCCTATCATCTATCCTATCCTCTATCCTATCATCTATCATATGCTATCCTCAATCGAATCCTATCCTATCCTCTATCCTATAATATCATCTATCCTATCCAATCTTCTATCCTATCCTATCCTCTATCCTATCCTACCCTCTATCCTATCCTATCCTATCCTCTACCATATCCTATCCTCTATCCTATCCTATCCTCTATCCTATCCTATCGTCTATCCTATCTTCTATCCTATCATCTATCCTATCCTATCCTATCTTCTATCCTATTCTATCCTCTATCCAATTATATCCTCTATCCTATCCTATCCTCTATCCTATCCTATCCTCTATCCTATCCTATCCTCTATCCTATCCTATCCTCTATCCTATCCTATCCTCTATCCTATCCTATCCTCTATCCTATCCTATCCTCTATCCTATCCTATCCTCTATCCTATCCTATCCTCTATCCTATCCTATCCTCTATCCTATCCTATCCTCTATCCTATCCTATCCTCTATCCTATCCTATCCTCTATCCTATCCTATCCTCTATCCTATCCTATCCTCTATCCTATCCTATCCTCTATCCTATCCTCTATCCTATCCTATCCTCTATCCTATCCTATCCTGTATCCTATCAAAATTCTACCCTAACCTCTATCCTATCCAATCCTCTATCCTATCCTATCGTCTATCCTATCTTATCCTGTATCCTATCCTATCCTCTATCCTATCCTATCCTATCCTCTACCCTATCCTATCCTCTATCCTATGCTATCTTCTATCCTATCCTATCCTCTATCCTATCCTATCCTCTATCCTATCCTATACACTATCCTATCCTATCCTCTATCCTATCCTATCCTCTATCCTATCCTATCTTCTATCCTATCATATCCTCTATCCTATCCTATCTTCTATCCTATCCTATCCTCTATCCAATCCTATCCTCTATCCTAGCCTATCCTCTATCCTATCGTATCCTCTATCCTATCCTATCCTCTATCCTACCCTACCCTCTATCCTATCCTATCCTCTATCCTCTCCTATCGTCTATCCTATCCTATCCTCTATCCCATCATATCCTCCATCCTATCATATCCTCTATCCTATCCTATCCTCTATCGTATCCTATCCTGTATCCTATATTATCCTCTATCCTATCCTATCCTCTATCCTATCCTATACTCTATCCTATCCTATCTTCTATATTATCCTCTATCCTATCCTATCCTATATCCTATCCTATCCTCTATCCTATCCTATCCTCTATCCTATCCTATCCTCTATCCTATCCTATCCTCTATCCTATCCTATCCTCTATCCTATCCTATCCTCTATCTTATCCTATTCTCTATCCTATCCTATCCTATCCTATCCTATCCTCTATCCTATCCTATCCTATCCTCTATCCTATCCTATACTCTATCCTATGCTATCCTCGATCCTATCCTATTCTCTATTGCATCCTATCCTATCCTCTACCCTATCCTATCCTCTATCCTATCCTATCCTCTATCCTATCCTATCCTATCTTCTATCCTATCCTCTATCCTATCCTATCCTATCCTCTATCCTATCCTATCCTCTATGCTATCCTATCCTCTATGCTATCCTATCCTCTATCCTATCCTATCCTCTATCCTATCCTATCATCTATCCTATCCTCTATCCTATCATCTATCATATGCTATCCTCAATCGATTCCTATCCTATCCTCTATCCTATAATATCATCTATCCTATCCAATCTTCTATCCTATCCTATCCTCTATCCTATCCTACCCTCTATCCTATCCTATCCTATCCTCTACCATATCCTATCCTCTATCCTATCCTATCCTCTATCCTATCCTATCGTCTATCCTATCTTCTATCCTATCATCTATCCTATCCTATCCTATCTTCTATCCTATTCTATCCTCTATCCAATTATATCCTCTATCCTATCCTATCCTCTATCCTATCCTATCCTCTATACTATCCTATCCTCTATCCTATCCTATCCTCTATCCTATCCTATCCTCTATCCCATCCTATCCTCTATCCTATCCTATCCTCTATCCTATCCTATCCTCTATCCTATCCTATACTCTATCCTATCCTATCCTCTATCCTATCCTATCCTCTATCCTATCCTATCCTCTATCCTATCCGATCCTCTATCCTATGCTATCCTCTATCCTATCCTATCCTCTATCCTATCCTATCCTATACTCTATCCTATCCTACCCTCTATCCTATCCTATCCTCTATCCTATCCTATCCTCTATCCTATCCTCTCCTCTATCCTATCCTATCCTCTATCCTATCCTATCCTCTATCCTATCCTATCCTCTATCCTATCCTATCCTCTATCCTATCCTATCCTCTATCCTATCCTATCCTCTATCCTATCCTATCCTCTATCCTATCCTATCCTCTATCCTATCCTATCCTCTATCCTATCCTATCCTCTATCCTATCCTATCCTCTATCCTATCCTCTATCCTATCCTATCCTCTATCCTATCCTATCCTGTATCCTATCAAAATTCTACCCTAACCTCTATCCTATCCTATCCTATATCCTATCCTATCCTCTATCCTATCCTATCCTCTATCGTATCCTATCCTGTATCCTATACTATCCTCTATCCTATCCTATCCTGTATCCTATCCTATCCTCTATCCTATCCTATCATCTATCCTATCCTATACTCTATCCTATCATATCCTTTATCCTATCCTATCCTCTATAATAACCGTATGCTCTATCATATCCTATCCTCTATCCTATCCTCTATCCTATCCTATCCTCTATCCTATCGTATCCTCTATCCTATCCTATCCTCTATCCTACCTTATCCTCTATCCTATCCTATCCTCTATCCTATCCTATCCTCTATCCTATCCTCTATCCTATCCTATCCTCTATCCTATCCTATCCTCTATCCTATCCTATCCTATCCTCTATCCTATCCTATCCTCTATCCTATCCTATCCTCTATCCTATCCTATCCTATCCTCTATCCTATCCTATCCTCTATCCTATCCTATCCTATCCTCTATCCTATCCTATCCTCTATCCTATCCTATCCTCTATCCTATCCTATCCTCTATCCTATCCTATACACTATCCTATCCTATCCTCTATCTTATCCTATCCTCTATCGTATCCTATCCTCTATCATATCCTATCCTCTATCCTATCCTATCCTCTATCCTATCCAATCCTCTATCCTATCCTATCCTCTTTCCTATCGTATCCTCTATCCTATCCTATCCTCTATCCTACCCTACCCTCTATCCTATCCTGTCCTCTATCCTATCCTATCGTCTATCCTATCCTATCCTCTATCCCATCCTATCCTCTATCCTATCCTATCCTCTATCCCATCCTATCCTCTATCGTATCCTATCCTGTATCCTATACTATCCTCTATCCTATCCTATCCTCTATCCTATCCTATACTCTATCCTATCCTATCCTCTGTCCTATCCTATCCTCTATCCTATCCTATCCTCTGTCCTATCCTATCCTCTATCCTATCCTATCCTCTATCCTATCCTATCCTCTATCCTATCCTATCCTATCCTCTACCCTATCCTATCCTCTATCCTATCCTATCCTCTATCCTATCGTATCCTCTATCCTATCCTCTATCCTATCCTCTATCCTATCCTATCCTCTATCCTATAATATTATCTATCCCATCCATTAGTCTATTCTATCCCCTATCCTATCCTATCCTCTATCCCATTCTATCCTCTATCCTATCCTATCATCTATCCTATCCTATCCTCTATCCTATCCTATCCTCTAACCTATCCTATCCTCTATCCTATCCTATCCTCTATCCTCTATCCTATCCTATCCTCTATCCTATCCTATACACTATCCTATCCTATCCTCTATCTTATCCTATCCTCTATCCTATCCTATCCTCTATCATATCCTATCCTCTAGCCTATCCTATCCTCTATCCTATCCTATCCTCTATCCTATCCTATCCTCTATCCTATCCTATCCTCTATCCTAACCTATCGTCTATCCTATCCTATTCTCTATCCCATCCTATCCTCTATCCTATCCTATCCTCTATCCCATCCTATCCTCTATCGTATCCTATCCTGTATCCTATACTATCCTCTATCCTATCCTATCCTCTATCCTATCCTATACTCTATCCTATCCTATCCTCTGTCCTATCCTATCCTCTATCCTATCCTATCCTCTGTCCTATCCTATCCTCTATCCTATCCTATCCTCTATCCTATCC
The DNA here is from genome assembly GCF_050948215.1 of Halictus rubicundus. NCBI lineage: Eukaryota > Metazoa > Arthropoda > Insecta > Hymenoptera > Halictidae > Halictus > Halictus rubicundus. The sequence goes on from NW_027489466.1 coordinate 23,401, forward strand.
TATCCTCTATCCTATCCTATCCTATCCTCTACCCTATCCTATCCTCTATCCTATCCTATCCTCTATCCTATCGTATCCTCTATCCTATCCTCTATCCTATCCTCTATCCTATCCTATCCTCTATCCTATAATATTATCTATCCCATCCATTAGTCTATTCTATCCTCTATCCTATCCTATCCTCTATCCCATTCTAGCCTCTATCCTATCCTATCATCTATCCTATCCTATCCTCTATCCTATCCTATCCTCTAACCTATCCTATCCTCTATCCTATCCTATCCTCTATCCTCTATCCTATCCTATCCTCTATCCTATCCTATACACTATCCTATCCTATCCTCTATCTTATCCTATCCTCTATCCTATCCTATCCTCTATCATATCCTATCCTCTAGCCTATCCTATCCTCTATCCTATCCTATCCTCTATCCTATCCTATCCTCTATCCTATCCTATCCTCTATCCTATCCTATCCTATCCTCTATCCTATCCTATCCTCTATCCTATCCGATCCTCTATCCTATGCTATCCTCTATCCTATCCTATCCTCTATCCTATCCTATCCTATACTCTATCCTATCCTACCCTCTATCCTATCCTATCCTCTATCCTATCCTATCCTCTATCCTATCCTCTCCTCTATCCTATCCTATCCTCTATCCTATGCTATCCTCTATCCTATCCTATCCTCTATCCTATCCTATCCTATCCTCTATCCTATCCTATCCTCTATCCTATCCTATCCTCTATCCTATCCTATCCTCTATCCTATCCTATCCTGTATCCTATCAAAATTCTACCCTACCCTCTATCCTATCCTATCCTCTATCCTATCCTATCCTCTATCGTATCCTATCCTGTATCCTATACTATCCTCTATCCTATCCTATCCTCTATCCTATCCTATCCTCTATCCTATCCTATCATCCATCCTATCCTATACTCTATCCTATCATATCCTCTATCCTATCCTATCCTCTATAATAACCGTATGCTCTATCATATCCTATCCTCTATCCTATCCTCTATCCTATCCTATCCTCTATCCTAACCTATCCTCTATCCTATCTTATTCTCTATCCGATCCTCTATCCTATCCTATCCTCTATGCTATCCTATACTCTATCCTATCCTATCCTCTATCCTATCCTCTCCTCTATCCTATCCAATCCTCTATCCTATCCTATCCTCTATCGTCTCCTGTCCTCCAGCCTATCCTATCCCCTATCCTATCCTCTATCCTATATTATCATCTATCCTATCCTATCCTCAATCCTATCCTATCCTCTATCCTATCCTATCCTCTTTCCTATCCTATTCTCAATCCTATCCTATCCTCTACACTATCATATCCTCTATCCTCTATCCTATCCAATCCACTATGCTATCTTATCCTCTACTCTATAATATCCTCTATCCTATCCTCTCTTCTATCCTATCCTATCCTATCCTATCCTCTATCCTATCCTATCCTCTATCCTATCCCATCCTCTATCCTATCCTATCCTCTATCCTATCCTATCCTCTATCCTATCCTATTCTCTATCCTATCCTATGCTCTATCGTATCCTATCCTCTATCCTATCCTATCCTCTATCCTATCCTATCCTCTATCCTATCCAATACCCTATCCTATCCTCTATCCCATCCTATACTCAATCCTATCCTATACTGTATTATATCCTATCCTCTTTCCTATCCTCTATCATATCGTATCCTCTATCCTATCCTATCCTCTACCCTATAATATCCTCTATCCTATCCTCTTCTCTATCCTATCCTATCCTGTATCCTATCCGAATTCTACCCTACCCTCTATCCTATCCTATCCTCTATCCTATCCTATCCTCTATCGTCTCCTATCTTCTGTCCTATCCAATCCTCTATCCTATCCTATCCTCTATCGTCTCCTGTCCTCCAGCCTATCCTATCCCCTATCCTATCCTCTATCCTATATTATCCTCTATCCTATCCTATCCTCAATCCTATCCTATCCTCTATCCTATCCTATCCTCTTTCCTATCCTATTCTCAATCCTATCCTATCCTCTACACTATCATATCCTCTATCCTCTATCCTATCCAATCCACTATGCTATCTTATCCTCTACTCTATAATATCCTCTATCCTATCCCATTCTCTATCCTATCCTATCCTCTATCCTATCCTACCCTGTATCGTATAATCTATCCTCAATCCTATACTCTGTCCTATACTATTGTCTATCCTATCCTATCCTCTATCCTATCCTATCCTCTATAGTCTCCTATCTTCTATCCTATGAAATCCCCTATACTATCCTGTCCTATTCTCTATCCTATCCTCTATCCTTTCCTATCCTCTATCCTATCCTATCCTCTATCCTATCCTATCCTGTATCGTATAATCTATCCTCAATCCTATCCTCTGTCCTATACTATTCTCTATCCTATCCTATCCTCTATCCTATCCTATCCTCTATCGTCTCCTATCTTCTGTCCTATCCAATCCCCTATCCTATCCTCTATCCTATCCTATCCTCTATCCTATCCCATCCTCTATCCTATCCTATCCTCTATCCTATCCTATCCTCTATCCTATCCTATTCTCTATCCTATCCTATGCTCTATCGTATCCTATCCTCTATCCTATCCTATCCTCTATCCTATCCTATCCTCTATCCTATCCAATACCCTATCCTATCCTCTATCCCATCCTATACTCAATCCTATCCTATACTGTATTATATCCTATCCTCTTTCCTATCCTCTATCATATCGTATCCTCTATCCTATCCTATCCTCTACCCTATAATATCCTCTATCCTATCCTCTTCTCTATCCTATCCTATCCTGTATCCTATCCGAATTCTACCCTACCCTCTATCCTATCCTATCCTCTATCCTATCCTATCCTCTATCGTCTCCTATCTTCTGTCCTATCCAATCCCCTATACTATCCTCTATCCTGTCCTATTCTCTATCCTATCTTCTATCCTATCCTATCCTCTATCCTATCCCATTCTCTATCCTATCCTATCCTCTATCCTATCCTATCCTGTATCCTATCCAAATTCTGCCCTACCCTCTATCCTATCCTCTCCTCTATCCTATCCTCTCTTCTATCCTATCCTATCCTATCCTCTATCCTATCCTATCCTCTATCCTATCCCATCCTCTATCCTATCCTATCCTCTATCCTATCCTATCCTCTATCCTATCCTATTCTCTATCCTATCCTATGCTCTATCGTATCCTATCCTCTATCCTATCCTATCCTCTATCCTATCCTATCCTCTATCCTATCCTATCCTCTATCCTATCCTATCCTCTATCCTATACTATTCTCTATCCTATCCTATCCTCTATCCTATCCTATCCTCTATCCTATCCTATCCTCTATCCTATCCTATCCTCTATCCTATCCTCTATCCCATCCTATACTCAATCCTATCCTATACTGTATTATATCCTATCCTCTTTCGTATCCTCTATCATATCGTATCCTCTATCCTATCCTATCCTCTACCCTATAATATCCTCTATCCTATCCTCTTCTCTATCCTATCCTATCCTCTATCCTATCCTATCCTCTATCCTATCCTATCCTCTATCCTATCATATCCTCTATCCTATCCTATCCTCTATCCTATCCTATCCTCTATCCTGTAATCTATCCTCAATCCTATCCTCTATCCTATCCTATTCTCTATCCTGTCCTATCCTCTATCCTATCCTATCCCCTATCCTATCCTATCCTCTATCCTATCCTATCCTCTATCCTATCCTATTATCTATCCTCTATCCTCTATCCTATCCTATCCTCTATCCTATCCTATCTTCTATCCTATCGAATCCCATATCCCATCCTCTAACCCATCCTATACTCAATCCTATCCTATACTGTATTATATCCTATCCTCTTTCCTATCCTCTATCATATCGTATCCTCTATCCTATCCTTTCCTCTACTCTATAATATCCTCTATCCTATCCCATTCTCTATCCTATCCTATCCTCTATCCTATCCTATCCTGTATCCTATAATATCCTCTATCCTATCCTCTTCTCTATCCTATCCTATCCTCTATCCTATCCTATCCTCTATCCTATCCTATCCTCTATCCTATCATATCCTCTATCCTATCCTATCCTCTATCCTATCCTATCCTCTATCCTGTAATCTATCCTCAATCCTATCCTCTATCCTATCCTATCCTCTATCCTATCTTATCCCCTATCCTATCCTATCCTCTATCCTATCCTATCCTCTATCCTATCCTATCCTCTATCCTCTATCCTATCCTATCTTCTATCCTATCCAATCCCATATCCCATCCTCTAACCCATCCTATACTCTATCCTATCCTATCCTCTATCCTCTATCATCTATCCTATCCTATCCTCTATCCTATCCTATCTTCTATCCTATCCAATCCCATATCCATCCTCTAACCCATCCTATACTCAATCCTATCCTATACTGTATTATATCCTATCCTCTTTCCTATCCTCTATCATATCGTATCCTCTATCCTATCCTATCCTCTACTCTATAATATCCTCTATCCTATCCCATTCTCTATCCTATCCTATCCTCTATCCTATCCTATCCTGTATCCTATCCAAATTCTAACCTACCCTCTTTCCTATCCTATCCTCTATCCTATCCTATCCTCTATCCTATCTTCTCCTCTATCCTATCCTATCCTCTATCCTATCCTATCCTCTATCCTATCTTATCCTCTATCCTATCCTATCCTGTATCCTATCCAAATTCTACCCTACCCTCTATCCTATCCTATCCTCTATCCTATCCTATTCCCTATCCTATACTGTCCTCTATCCTATCCTATCCTCTATCCTATCCTATCCTCTATCCTATCCTATCCTCTATCCTATCCTATTCTCTATCCTATCCTATCCTCTATCCTATCCTATACTCTATCCTATCCTATCCTCTATCCTATCCTATCCTCTATCCTATCCTCTATCCCATCCTATACTCAATCCTATCCTATACTGTATTATATCCTATCCTCTTTCCTATCCTCTATCATATCGTATCCTCTATCCTATCCTATCCTCTACCCTATAATATCCTCTATCCTATCCTCTTCTCTATCCTATCCTATCCTCTATCCTATCCTATCCTCTATCCTATCCTATCCTCTATCCTATCATATCCTCTATCCTATCCTATCCTCTATCCTATCCTATCCTCTATCCTGTAATCTATCCTCAATCCTATCCTCTATCCTATCCTATTCTCTATCCTATCCTATCCTCTATCCTATCCTATCCCCTATCCTATCCTATCCTCTATCCTATCCTATCCTCTATCCTATCCTATCCTCTATCCTATCCTATCTTCTATCCTATCGAATCCCATATCCCATCCTCTAACCCATCATATACTCAATCCTATCCTATACTGTATTATATCCTATCCTCTTTCCTATCCTCTATCATATCGTATCCTCTATCCTATCCTTTCCTCTACTCTATAATATCCTCTATCCTATCCTTTCCTCTACTCTATAATATCCTCTATCCTATCCCATTCTCTATCCTATCCTATCCTCTATCCTATCCTATCCTGTATCCTATAATATCCTCTATCCTATCCTCTTCTCTATCCTATCCTATCCTCTATCCTATCCTATCCTCTATCCTATCCTATCCTCTATCCTATAATCTATCCTCAATCCTATCCTCTATCCTATCCTATTCTCTATCCTATCCTATCCTCTATCCTATCCTATCCCCTATCCTATCCTATCCTCTATCCTATCCTATCCTCTATCCTATCCTATCCTCTATCCTATCCAATACCCTATCCTATCCTCTATCCCATCCTATACTCAATCCTATCCTATACTGTATTATATCCTATCCTCTTTCCTATCCTCTATCATATCGTATCCTCTATCCTATCCTATCCTCTACCCTATAATATCCTCTATCCTATCCTCTTCTCTATCCTATCCTATCCTGTATCCTATCCGAATTCTACCCTACCCTCTATCCTATCCTATCCTCTATCCTATCCTATCCTCTATCGTCTCCTATCTTCTGTCCTATCCAATCCCCTATACTATCCTCTATCCTGTCCTATTCTCTATCCTATCTTCTATCCTATCCTATCCTCTATCCTATCCCATTCTCTATCCTATCCTATCCTCTATCCTATCCTATCCTGTATCCTATCCAAATTCTGCCCTACCCTCTATCCTATCCTCTCCTCTATCCTATCCTCTCTTCTATCCTATCCTATCCTATCCTCTATCCTATCCTATCCTCTATCCTATCCCATCCTCTATCCTATCCTATCCTCTATCCTATCCTATCCTCTATCCTATCCTATTCTCTATCCTATCCTATGCTCTATCGTATCCTATCCTCTATCCTATCCTATCCTCTATCCTATCCTATCCTCTATCCTATCCTATCCTCTATCCTATCCTATCCTCTATCCTATACTATTCTCTATCCTATCCTATCCTCTATCCTATCCTATCCTCTATCCTATCCTATCCTCTATCCTATCCTATCCTCTATCCTATCCTCTATCCCATCCTATACTCAATCCTATCCTATACTGTATTATATCCTATCCTCTTTCGTATCCTCTATCATATCGTATCCTCTATCCTATCCTATCCTCTACCCTATAATATCCTCTATCCTATCCTCTTCTCTATCCTATCCTATCCTCTATCCTATCCTATCCTCTATCCTATCCTATCCTCTATCCTATCATATCCTCTATCCTATCCTATCCTCTATCCTATCCTATCCTCTATCCTGTAATCTATCCTCAATCCTATCCTCTATCCTATCCTATTCTCTATCCTGTCCTATCCTCTATCCTATCCTATCCCCTATCCTATCCTATCCTCTATCCTATCCTATCCTCTATCCTATCCTATTATCTATCCTCTATCCTCTATCCTATCCTATCCTCTATCCTATCCTATCTTCTATCCTATCGAATCCCATATCCCATCCTCTAACCCATCCTATACTCAATCCTATCCTATACTGTATTATATCCTATCCTCTTTCCTATCCTCTATCATATCGTATCCTCTATCCTATCCTTTCCTCTACTCTATAATATCCTCTATCCTATCCCATTCTCTATCCTATCCTATCCTCTATCCTATCCTATCCTGTATCCTATAATATCCTCTATCCTATCCTCTTCTCTATCCTATCCTATCCTCTATCCTATCCTATCCTCTATCCTATCCTATCCTCTATCCTATCATATCCTCTATCCTATCCTATCCTCTATCCTATCCTATCCTCTATCCTGTAATCTATCCTCAATCCTATCCTCTATCCTATCCTATCCTCTATCCTATCTTATCCCCTATCCTATCCTATCCTCTATCCTATCCTATCCTCTATCCTATCCTATCCTCTATCCTCTATCCTATCCTATCTTCTATCCTATCCAATCCCATATCCCATCCTCTAACCCATCCTATACTCTATCCTATCCTATCCTCTATCCTCTATCATCTATCCTATCCTATCCTCTATCCTATCCTATCTTCTATCCTATCCAATCCCATATCCATCCTCTAACCCATCCTATACTCAATCCTATCCTATACTGTATTATATCCTATCCTCTTTCCTATCCTCTATCATATCGTATCCTCTATCCTATCCTATCCTCTACTCTATAATATCCTCTATCCTATCCCATTCTCTATCCTATCCTATCCTCTATCCTATCCTATCCTGTATCCTATCCAAATTCTAACCTACCCTCTTTCCTATCCTATCCTCTATCCTATCCTATCCTCTATCCTATCTTCTCCTCTATCCTATCCTATCCTCTATCCTATCCTATCCTCTATCCTATCTTATCCTCTATCCTATCCTATCCTGTATCCTATCCAAATTCTACCCTACCCTCTATCCTATCCTATCCTCTATCCTATCCTATTCCCTATCCTATACTATCCTCTATCCTATCCTATCCTCTATCCTATCCTATCCTCTATCCTATCCTATCCTCTATCCTATCCTATTCTCTATCCTATCCTATCCTCTATCCTATCCTCTATCCCATCCTATACTCAATCCTATCCTATACTGTATTATATCCTATCCTCTTTCGTATCCTCTATCATATCGTATCCTCTATCCTATCCTATCCTCTACCCTATAATATCCTCTATCCTATCCTCTTCTCTATCCTATCCTATCCTCTATCCTATCCTATCCTCTATCCTATCCTATCCTCTATCCTATCATATCCTCTATCCTATCCTATCCTCTATCCTATCCTATCCTCTATCCTGTAATCTATCCTCAATCCTATCCTCTATCCTATCCTATTCTCTATCCTGTCCTATCCTCTATCCTATCCTATCCCCTATCCTATCCTATCCTCTATCCTATCCTATCCTCTATCCTATCCTATTATCTATCCTCTATCCTCTATCCTATCCTATCCTCTATCCTATCCTATCTTCTATCCTATCGAATCCCATATCCCATCCTCTAACCCATCCTATACTCAATCCTATCCTATACTGTATTATATCCTATCCTCTTTCCTATCCTCTATCATATCGTATCCTCTATCCTATCCTTTCCTCTACTCTATAATATCCTCTATCCTATCCCATTCTCTATCCTATCCTATCCTCTATCCTATCCTATCCTGTATCCTATAATATCCTCTATCCTATCCTCTTCTCTATCCTATCCTATCCTCTATCCTATCCTATCCTCTATCCTATCCTATCCTCTATCCTATCATATCCTCTATCCTATCCTATCCTCTATCCTATCCTATCCTCTATCCTGTAATCTATCCTCAATCCTATCCTCTATCCTATCCTATCCTCTATCCTATCTTATCCCCTATCCTATCCTATCCTCTATCCTATCCTATCCTCTATCCTATCCTATCCTCTATCCTCTATCCTATCCTATCTTCTATCCTATCCAATCCCATATCCCATCCTCTAACCCATCCTATACTCTATCCTATCCTATCCTCTATCCTCTATCATCTATCCTATCCTATCCTCTATCCTATCCTATCTTCTATCCTATCCAATCCCATATCCATCCTCTAACCCATCCTATACTCAATCCTATCCTATACTGTATTATATCCTATCCTCTTTCCTATCCTCTATCATATCGTATCCTCTATCCTATCCTATCCTCTACTCTATAATATCCTCTATCCTATCCCATTCTCTATCCTATCCTATCCTCTATCCTATCCTATCCTGTATCCTATCCAAATTCTAACCTACCCTCTTTCCTATCCTATCCTCTATCCTATCCTATCCTCTATCCTATCTTCTCCTCTATCCTATCCTATCCTCTATCCTATCCTATCCTCTATCCTATCTTATCCTCTATCCTATCCTATCCTGTATCCTATCCAAATTCTACCCTACCCTCTATCCTATCCTATCCTCTATCCTATCCTATTCCCTATCCTATACTATCCTCTATCCTATCCTATCCTCTATCCTATCCTATCCTCTATCCTATCCTATCCTCTATCCTATCCTATTCTCTATCCTATCCTATCCTCTATCCTATCCTACCCTCTATCCTATCCTATCCTCTATCCTATCCTATTCCCTATCCTATACTATCCTCTATCCTATCCTATCCTCTATCCTATCCTATCCTCTATCCTATCATATCCTCTATCCTATCCTATCCTCTATCCTATCCTATCCTCTATCCTGTAATCTATCCTCAATCCTATCCTCTATCCTATCCTATTCTCTATCCTATCCTATCCTCTATCCTATCCTATCCCCTATCCTATCCTATCCTCTATCCTATCCTATCCTCTATCCTATCCTATACTCTATCCTCTATCCTCTATCCTCTATCCTATCCTATCCTCTATCCTATCCTATCTTCTATCCTATCCAATCCCATATCCCATCCTCTAACCCATCCTATACTCTATCCTATCCTATCCTCTATCCTCTATCATCTATCCTATCCTATCCTCTATCCTATCCTATCTTCTATCCTATCCAATCCCATATCCATCCTCTAACCCATCCTATACTCAATCCTATCCTATACTGTATTATATCCTATCCTCTTTCCTATCCTCTATCATATCGTATCCTCTATCCTATCCTATCCTCTACTCTATAATATCCTCTATCCTATCCCATTCTCTATCCTATCCTATCCTCTATCCTATCCTATCCTGTATCCTATCCAAATTCTAACCTACCCTCTTTCCTATCCTATCCTCTATCCTATCCTATCCTCTATCCTATCTTCTCCTCTATCCTATCCTATCCTCTATCCTATCCTATCCTCTATCCTATCTTATCCTCTATCCTATCCTATCCTGTATCCTATCCAAATTCTACCCTACCCTCTATCCTATCCTATCCTCTATCCTATCCTATTCCCTATCCTATACTGTCCTCTATCCTATCCTATCCTCTATCCTATCCTATCCTCTATCCTATCCTATCCTCTATCCTATCCTATTCTCTATCCTATCCTATCCTCTATCCTATCCTATACTCTATCCTATCCTATCCTCTATCCTATCCTATCCTCTATCCTATCCTCTATCCCATCCTATACTCAATCCTATCCTATACTGTATTATATCCTATCCTCTTTCCTATCCTCTATCATATCGTATCCTCTATCCTATCCTATCCTCTACCCTATAATATCCTCTATCCTATCCTCTTCTCTATCCTATCCTATCCTCTATCCTATCCTATCCTCTATCCTATCCTATCCTCTATCCTATCATATCCTCTATCCTATCCTATCCTCTATCCTATCCTATCCTCTATCCTGTAATCTATCCTCAATCCTATCCTCTATCCTATCCTATTCTCTATCCTATCCTATCCTCTATCCTATCCTATCCCCTATCCTATCCTATCCTCTATCCTATCCTATCCTCTATCCTATCCTATCCTCTATCCTCTATCCTCTATCCTATCCTATCCTCTATCCTATCCTATCTTCTATCCTATCGAATCCCATATCCCATCCTCTAACCCATCATATACTCAATCCTATCCTATACTGTATTATATCCTATCCTCTTTCCTATCCTCTATCATATCGTATCCTCTATCCTATCCTTTCCTCTACTCTATAATATCCTCTATCCTATCCCATTCTCTATCCTATCCTATCCTCTATCCTATCCTATCCTGTATCCTATAATATCCTCTATCCTATCCTCTTCTCTATCCTATCCTATCCTCTATCCTATCCTATCCTCTATCCTATCCTATCCTCTATCCTATAATCTATCCTCAATCCTATCCTCTATCCTATCCTATTCTCTATCCTATCCTATCCTCTATCCTATCCTATCCCCTATCCTATCCTATCCTCTATCCTATCCTATCCTCTATCCTATCCTATCCTCTATCCTCTATCCTCTATCCTATCCTATCCTCTATCCTATCCAATACCCTATCCTATCCTCTATCCCATCCTATACTCAATCCTATCCTATACTGTATTATATCCTATCCTCTTTCCTATCCTCTATCATATCGTATCCTCTATCCTATCCTATCCTCTACCCTATAATATCCTCTATCCTATCCTCTTCTCTATCCTATCCTATCCTGTATCCTATCCGAATTCTACCCTACCCTCTATCCTATCCTATCCTCTATGCTATCCTCTATCCTATCCTATCCTCTATCCTATCCTATCCTCTATCCTATCCTATCCTCTATCCTGTCCTCTCCTCTAACCTATCCTATCCTCTATCCTATCCTATCCGCTATCCTATCCTATCCTCTATCCTATCCTCTATCCTATCCTATCCTCTATCCTATCCCATCCTCTATCCTATCCTATCCTCTATCATATCCTATCCTCTATCCTATCCTATCCTCTATCATATCCTATCCTCTATAGTGTCCTATCCTCTATCCTATCCTATCCTCTATCCTATCCTATCCTCTATCCTATCCTATTCTCTATCCTATCCTATCCTCTATCCTATCCTATCCTCTATCCTATCCTATCCTCTATCCTATCCTATCCTCTATCCTATCCTATCCTCTATCCTATCCTATCCTCTATCCTATCCTATCCTCTATCCTATCCTATCCTCTATCCTATCCTATCCTCTATCCTATCCTATCCTCTATCCTATCCTATCCTCTATCCTGTCCTTTCCTCTATCCTATCCTAAACTCTATCCTATAATATCATCTATCCTATCCCATCCTCTATGATATCCTATCGTCTATCGTATAATATCCTCTATCCTATCCTATCCTCTATCCTATAATATCCTGTATTCTATCCAATTCTCTATTCTATCCTATCCTCTATCCTATCCTATCCTATCCTATCCTATCCTCCATCCTATCCTATCCTATCCTACCCTATCCTCTATCCTATCCTATCCTATCCTCTATCCTATCCTATCCTCTATCTGATCCTATCCTCTATCCTATCCTATCCTCTATCCTATCCTAACGTCTATCCTATCCTATCCTCTATCCTATCCTATCCTCTATCCTATCCTACCCTGTATCGTATAATCTATTCTCAATCCTATACTCTGTCCTAAACTATTCTCTATCCTATCCTATCCTCTATCCTATCCTATCCTCTATCGTCTCCTATCTTCTATCCTATGAAATCCCCTATACTATCCTGTCCTATTCTCTATCCTATCCTCTATCCTTTCCTATCCTCTATCCTATCCTATCCTCTATCCTATCCTATCCTGTATCGTATAATCTATCCTCAATCCTATCCTGTGTCCTATACTATTCTCTATCCTATCCTATCCTCTATCCTATCCTATACTCTATCGTCTCCTATCTTCTGTCCTATCCAATCCCCTATACTATCCTCTATCCTGTCCTATTCTCTATCCTATCCTCTATCCTATCCTATCCTCTATCCTATCCCATTCTCTATCCTATCCTATCCTCTATCCTATCCTATCCTGTATCCTATCCAAATTCTGCCCTACCCTCTATCCTATCCTCTCCTCTATCCTATCCTCTCTTCTATCCTATCCTATCCTATCCTCTATCCTATCCTATCCTCTATCCTATCCCATCCTCTATCCTATCCTATCCTCTATCCTATCCTATCCTCTATCCTATCCTATCCTCTATCCTATCCTATCCTGTATCCTATCCAAATTCTGCCCTACCCTCTATCCTATCCTATCCTCTATCCTATCCTATCCTCTATCGTCTCCTATCTTCTGTCCTATCCAATCCTCTATCCTATCCTATCCTCTATCGTCTCCTGTCCTCCAGCCTATCCTATCCCCTATCCTATCCTCTATCCTATATTATCCTCTATCCTATCCTATCCTCAATCCTATCCTATCCTCTATCCTATCCTATCCTCTTTCCTATCCTATTCTCAATCCTATCCTATCCTCTACACTATCATATCCTCTATCCTCTATCCTATCCAATCCACTATGCTATCTTATCCTCTACTCTATAATATCCTCTATCCTATCCCATTCTCTATCCTATCCTATCCTCTATCCTATCCTACCCTGTATCGTATAATCTATCCTCAATCCTATACTCTGTCCTATACTATTGTCTATCCTATCCTATCCTCTATCCTATCCTATCCTCTATAGTCTCCTATCTTCTATCCTATGAAATCCCCTATACTATCCTGTCCTATTCTCTATCCTATCCTCTATCCTTTCCTATCCTCTATCCTATCCTATCCTCTATCCTATCCTATCCTGTATCGTATAATCTATCCTCAATCCTATCCTCTGTCCTATACTATTCTCTATCCTATCCTATCCTCTATCCTATCCTATCCTCTATCGTCTCCTATCTTCTGTCCTATCCAATCCCCTATACTATCCTCTATCCTGTCCTATTCTCTATCCTATCTTCTATCCTATCCTATCCTCTATCCTATCCCATTCTCTATCCTATCCTATCCTTTATCCTATCCTATAGTGTATCCTATCCAAATTCTGCCCTACCCTCTATCCTATCCTCTCCTCTATCCTATCCTCTCTTCTATCCTATCCTATCCTATCCTATCCTCTATCCTATCCTATCCTCTATCCTATCCCATCCTCTATCCTATCCTATCCTCTATCCTATCCTATCCTCTATCCTATCCTATTCTCTATCCTATCCTATGCTCTATCGTATCCTATCCTCTATCCTATCCTATCCTCTATCCTATCCTATCCTCTATCCTATCCAATACCCTATCCTATCCTCTATCCCATCCTATACTCAATCCTATCCTATACTGTATTATATCCTATCCTCTTTCCTATCCTCTATCATATCGTATCCTCTATCCTATCCTATCCTCTACCCTATAATATCCTCTATCCTATCCTCTTCTCTATCCTATCCTATCCTGTATCCTATCCGAATTCTACCCTACCCTCTATCCTATCCTATCCTCTATCCTATCCTATCCTCTATCGTCTCCTATCTTCTGTCCTATCCAATCCCCTATACTATCCTCTATCCTGTCCTATTCTCTATCCTATCTTCTATCCTATCCTATCCTCTATCCTATCCCATTCTCTATCCTATCCTATCCTCTATCCTATCCTATCCTGTATCCTATCCAAATTCTGCCCTACCCTCTATCCTATCCTCTCCTCTATCCTATCCTCTCTTCTATCCTATCCTATCCTATCCTCTATCCTATTATATCCTCTATCCTATCCCATCCTCTATCCTATCCTATCCTCTATCCTATCCTATCCTCTATCCTATCCTATTCTCTATCCTATCCTATGCTCTATCGTATCCTATCCTCTATCCTATCCTATCCTCTATCCTATCCTATCCTCTATCCTATCCTATCCTCTATCCTATCCTATCCTCTATCCTATACTATTCTCTATCCTATCCTATCCTCTATCCTATCCTATCCTCTATCCTATCCTATCCTCTATCCTATCCTCTATCCCATCCTATACTCAATCCTATCCTATACTGTATTATATCCTATCCTCTTTCGTATCCTCTATCATATCGTATCCTCTATCCTATCCTATCCTCTACCCTATAATATCCTCTATCCTATCCTCTTCTCTATCCTATCCTATCCTCTATCCTATCCTATCCTCTATCCTATCCTATCCTCTATCCTATCATATCCTCTATCCTATCCTATCCTCTATCCTATCCTATCCTCTATCCTGTAATCTATCCTCAATCCTATCCTCTATCCTATCCTATTCTCTATCCTATCCTATCCTCTATCCTATCCTATCCCCTATCCTATCCTATCCTCTATCCTATCCTATCCTCTATCCTATCCTATTATCTATCCTCTATCCTCTATCCTATCCTATCCTCTATCCTATCCTATCTTCTATCCTATCGAATCCCATATCCCATCCTCTAACCCATCCTATACTCAATCCTATCCTATACTGTATTATATCCTATCCTCTTTCCTATCCTCTATCATATCGTATCCTCTATCCTATCCTTTCCTCTACTCTATAATATCCTCTATCCTATCCCATTCTCTATCCTATCCTATCCTCTATCCTATCCTATCCTGTATCCTATAATATCCTCTATCCTATCCTCTTCTCTATCCTATCCTATCCTCTATCCTATCCTATCCTCTATCCTATCCTATCCTCTATCCTATCATATCCTCTATCCTATCCTATCCTCTATCCTATCCTATCCTCTATCCTGTAATCTATCCTCAATCCTATCCTCTATCCTATCCTATCCTCTATCCTATCCTATCCCCTATCCTATCCTATCCTCTATCCTATCCTATCCTCTATCCTATCCTATCCTCTATCCTCTATCCTATCCTATCTTCTATCCTATCCAATCCCATATCCCATCCTCTAACCCATCCTATACTCTATCCTATCCTATCCTCTATCCTCTATCATCTATCCTATCCTATCCTCTATCCTATCCTATCTTCTATCCTATCCAATCCCATATCCATCCTCTAACCCATCCTATACTCAATCCTATCCTATACTGTATTATATCCTATCCTCTTTCCTATCCTCTATCATATCGTATCCTCTATCCTATCCTATCCTCTACTCTATAATATCCTCTATCCTATCCCATTCTCTATCCTATCCTATCCTCTATCCTATCCTATCCTGTATCCTATCCAAATTCTAACCTACCCTCTTTCCTATCCTATCCTCTATCCTATCCTATCCTCTATCCTATCTTCTCCTCTATCCTATCCTATCCTCTATCCTATCCTATCCTCTATCCTATCTTATCCTCTATCCTATCCTATCCTGTATCCTATCCAAATTCTACCCTACCCTCTATCCTATCCTATCCTCTATCCTATCCTATTCCCTATCCTATACTATCCTCTATCCTATCCTATCCTCTATCCTATCCTATCCTCTATCCTATCCTATCCTCTATCCTATCCTATTCTCTATCCTATCCTATCCTCTATCCTATCCTACCCTCTATCCCATCCTATCCTCTATCCTATCCTATTCCCTATCCTATACTATCCTCTATCCTATCCTATCCTCTATCCTATCCTATCCTCTATCCTATCATATCCTCTATCCTATCCTATCCTCTATCCTATCCTATCCTCTATCCTGTAATCTATCCTCAATCCTATCCTCTATCCTATCCTATTCTCTATCCTATCCTATCCTCTATCCTATCCTATCCCCTATCCTATCCTATCCTCTATCCTATCCTATCCTCTATCCTATCCTATCCTCTATCCTCTATCCTCTATCCTCTATCCTATCCTATCCTCTATCCTATCCTATCTTCTATCCTATCCAATCCCATATCCCATCCTCTAACCCATCCTATACTCTATCCTATCCTATCCTCTATCCTCTATCATCTATCCTATCCTATCCTCTATCCTATCCTATCTTCTATCCTATCCAATCCCATATCCATCCTCTAACCCATCCTATACTCAATCCTATCCTATACTGTATTATATCCTATCCTCTTTCCTATCCTCTATCATATCGTATCCTCTATCCTATCCTATCCTCTACTCTATAATATCCTCTATCCTATCCCATTCTCTATCCTATCCTATCCTCTATCCTATCCTATCCTGTATCCTATCCAAATTCTAACCTACCCTCTATCCTATCCTATCCTCTATCCTATCCTATCCTCTATCCTATCCTCTCCTCTATCCTATCCTCTATCCTATCCTATCCTCTATCCTATCTTATCCTCTATCCTATCCTATCCTGTATCCTATCCAAATTCTACCCTACCCTCTATCCTATCCTATCCTCTATCCTATCCTATTCCCTATCCTATACTGTCCTCTATCCTATCCTATCCTCTATCCTATCCTATCCTCTATCCTATCCTATCCTCTATCCTATTATATTCTCTATCCTATCCTATCCTCTATCCTATCCTATACTCTATCCTATCCTATCCTCTATCCTATCCTATCCTCTATCCTATCCTCTATCCCATCCTATACTCAATCCTATCCTATACTGTATTATATCCTATCCTCTTTCCTATCCTCTATCATATCGTATCCTCTATCCTATCCTATCCTCTACCCTATAATATCCTCTATCCTATCCTCTTCTCTATCCTATCCTATCCTCTATCCTATCCTATCCTCTATCCTATCCTATCCTCTATCCTATCATATCCTCTATCCTATCCTATCCTCTATCCTATCCTATCCTCTATCCTGTAATCTATCCTCAATCCTATCCTCTATCCTATCCTATTCTCTATCCTATCCTATCCTCTATCCTATCCTATCCCCTATCCTATCCTATCCTCTATCCTATCCTATCCTCTATCCTATCCTATCCTCTATCCTCTATCCTCTATCCTATCCTATCCTCTATCCTATCCTATCTTCTATCCTATCGAATCCCATATCCCATCCTCTAACCCATCCTATACTCAATCCTATCCTATACTGTATTATATCCTATCCTCTTTCCTATCCTCTATCATATCGTATCCTCTATCCTATCCTTTCCTCTACTCTATAATATCCTCTATCCTATCCCATTCTCTATTCTATCCTATCCTCTATCCTATCCTATCCTGTATCCTATAATATCCTCTATCCTATCCTCTTCTCTATCCTATCCTATCCTCTATCCTATCCTATCCTCTATCCTATCCTATCCTCTATCCTATCCTATCCTCTATCCTATCCTATCCTCTATCCTATAATCTATCCTCAATCCTATCCTCTATCCTATCCTATTCTCTATCCTATCCTATCCTCTATCCTATCCTATCCCCTATCCTATCCTATC
>NW_027489467.1:0-41643 GCF_050948215.1 Halictus rubicundus
GGATAGGATAGGATAGAGGATAGGATAGTATAGAGGATAGGGTAGGATAGAGGATATTATAGGATAGTGGATAGGATAGGATAGAGGATAGGATAGGATAGAGGATAGGATAGGATAGAGGATAGAGTAGGATAGAGGATAGGATAGGATAGAGGATAGGGATAGGATAGAGGATCGGATAGAAGATAGGATAGGATAGAGGATAGGATAGGATAGAGGATCGGATAGAAGATAGGATAGGATAGAGGATAGGATAGGGATAGAGGATAGTATATGATAGAGGATAGGATAGAATAGAGGATAGGATAGAGGATAGGATAGGATAGAGGATAGGATAGGATAGAGGATAGGATAGGATAGAGGATAGGATAGGATAGATGATAGGATAGGATAGAGGATAGGATAGGATAGAGGATAGATAGGGTAGAGGATAGATAGAATAGGGGCTAGGAGAGGATAGAGGATATAATAGGATTGAGGAAAGGATAGGATAGAGGGATAGGATAGGATAGAGGATAGATAGGATAGAGGATAGGATAGGATAGAGGATAGGATAGGATATAGGATAGGATAGGATAGAGGATAGGATAGAGGGATAGGATAGAGGGATAGGATAGGATAAAGGATAGGATAGGATAGAGGATAGGGTGGGATAGAGGCTAGGATACTATAGAGGATAGGATAGGATAGAGGATAGGATAGAGGATAGGAGTAGGATAAAGGATAGGATAGGATAGAGGATAGGGTGGGATAGAGGCTAGGATACTATAGAGGATAGAATAGGATAGAGGATAGGATAGGATAGAGGATAGGATAGAGGATAGGATAGGATAGAGGATAGGATAGGATAGTGGATAGGATAGGATAGAGGATAGGATAGGATAGAGGATAGGGTAGGATAGAGGATAGTATAGGATAGTGGATAGGATAGGATAGAGGAAGGATAGGATAGAGGATAGGATAGGATAGAGGATAGAGTAGGATAGAGGATAGGATAGGATAGAGGATAGGATAGGATAGAGGATCGATAGAAGATAGGATAGGATAGAGGATAGGATAGGATAGAGGATCGGATAGAAGATAGGATAGGATAGAGGATAGGATAGGATAGAGGATAGTATATGATAGAGGATAGGATAGAATAGAGGATAGGATAGAGGATAGGATAGGATAGAGGATAGGATAGGATAGAGGATAGGATAGGATAGAGGATAGGATAGGATAGATGATAGGATAGGATAGAGGATAGGATAGGATAGAGGATAGGATAGGGTAGAGGATAGGATAGAATAGGGGCTAGGAGAGGATAGAGGATATAATAGGATTGAGGAAAGGATAGGATAGAGGATAGGATAGGATAGAGGATAGGATAGGATAGAGGATAGGATAGGATAGAGGATAGGATAGGATATAGGATAGGATAGGATAGAGGATAGGATAGAGGATAGGATAGAGGATAGGATAGGATAAAGGATAGGATAGGATAGAGGATAGGGGTGGGATAGAGGCTAGGATACTATAGAGGATAGAATAGGATAGAGGATAGGATAGGATAGAGGATAGGATACAGGATAGGATAGGATAGAGGATAGGATAGGATAGTGGATAGGATAGGATAGAGGATAGGATAGGATAGAGGATAGGGTAGGATAGAGGATAGGATAGGATAGTGGATAGGATTAGGATAGAGGATAGGATAGGATAGAGGATAGGATAGGATAGAGGATAGAGTAGGATAGAGGATAGGATAGGATAGAGGATAGGATAGGATAGAGGATCGGATAGAAGATAGGATAGGATAGAGGATAGGATAGGATAGAGGATCGGATAGAAGATAGAATAGTGATTAGAGGATAGGATAGGATAGAGGATAGTATATGATAGAGGATAGGATAGATAGAGGATAGGATAGAGGATAGGATAGGAAGATATAGGATAGGATAGAGGATAGGATAGGATAGGGATAGGATAGGATAGAGGATAGGATAGTATAGAGGATAGGATAGGATAGATGATAGGATAGGATAGAGGATAGGATAGGATAGATGATAGGATAGGATAGAGGATAGGATAGGATAGAGGATAGGATAGGGTAGAGGATAGGATAGAATAGGGTATAGGATAGGATAGAGGATATAATAGGATTTAGTAAAGGATAGGATACAGGATAGGATAGGATAGAGGATAGGATAGGATAGAGGATAGGATAGGATATAGGATAGTTAGGCACTTTCGGTACTCTTCACTTCACTTCACTCGTCACGTCAGCTTCACTCTCGTACCTTCACTTCAGCACGCTTCACTTTCACTTCAGCACTTCACTTCACTTCTCACTCTTCACTTCACTCTCTCTTCACTTCACTCTCACTTCACTTCACTTCACTCTTCACCTTCACTCACTCTTCACTTCACTCTCACTCTTCACTCTTCACTTCACGTTCTCTTCACTTCACTTCTTCACTTCACGTCACTTCACTCTCTCGTCACTTCACTTCACTTCACCTCTTCACTTCACTGTCACTCTCACTTCACTTCCACTCTCACTCTTCACTTCACTTCGTCTCTTCACTCATCTTCACTTCTTCACTTCACTCACTCTTCACCTTCACTCACTTCACTCTTCACTTCACCTTGCACTCTTCACTTCACTCTCTTCACTCTTCACTTCACTTCACTTCACTTCACTTCTCGTTCACTTCACTTCACTTCTTCACTCTCACTTCACTTCATCTTCACTCTTCACTTCACTCTTCACTTCACTTCACTCTTCACTTCACGTCTTCCTTCACTTCACTCTCACTCTTCACTCTTCACTTCACTTCACTTCACTTCACTTCACTCTTCAACTTCACTCTTCACTTCACTTCACTCTTCACTTCACTTCACTTCACTTCTCACTTTCACTTCACTTCACTCTCACTTCACGTCACTCTGTCACTTCACTCTCACTTCACTTCTTCACTTCACTTCACTCTTCACTTTCACTTCACTCTTCACTTCACTTCTTCACTTCACTTCACTCTTCACTTCACTTCACTCTTCACTTCACTTCACTCTTCACTTCACTTCACTCTTCACTTCACTTCACTCTCTTCACTTCACTGCTCTCTTCTTCACTTAACTCTTCACTTCACTCACTTTTCACTTCACTTCACTTCTTCACACCACAGTCAATCTTCCCTTCACTTCACTCTTCACTTCACTTCACTCTTCACTTCACTTCACTCTTCACTTCACTTCACTCTTCACTTCACTTCACTCTTCACTTCACTTCACTCTTCACTTCACTTCACTCTTCACTTCACTTCACTCTTCACTTCACTTCACTCTTCACTTCACTTCACTCTTCACTTCACTTCTCTCTTCACTTCACTTCACTCTTCACTTCACTTCACTCTTCACTTCACTTCACTCTTCACTTCACTTCACTCTTCACTTCACTTCACTCTTCACTTCACTTCACTCATCACTCTTCACTTCACCTCACTCCTCACTTCACTTCACTCTTCACTTCACTTCACTCTTCACTACACATCACTCTTCACTTCACTCCACTCTTCACTCCACTTCACTCTTCACTTCACTTCACTCTTCACTTCACTCCACACTTCACTCTTCACTTCACGTCACTCTTCACTTCACTTCACCCTTCACTTCACTTCACTCTTCAATTTCACTTCACTCTTCACTTCACTCTTCATTCTTCACTCCTCACTTCACTTCACCCTTCACTTCACTTCACTCTTCACTTCACTTTTACTCTTCACTTCACTCCACTCTTCACTTCACTTCACTCTTCACTGTCACTTCACTCTTCACTTCACTTCACTCTTCACTTCACTTCACTCTTCACTTCACTTCACTCTTCACTTCACTTCACTTCACTCTTCACTCTTCACTTCACTTCACTCTTCACTTCACTTCACACTTCACTTCACTTCACTCTTCACTTCACTTCACTCTTCACTTCACTTCACTCTTCATTTCACTTCACTCTTCACTTCACTACACTCTTCACTTCACTCTTCACTTCACTTCACTCTTCACTTCACTTCACTCTTCACTCTTCACTTCACCTCACTCTTCACTTCACTTCACTCTTCACTTCACTTCACTCTTCACTACACATCACTCCTCACTTCACTCCACTCTGTCACTTCACTTCACTCTTCACTTCACTTCACTCTTCACTTCACTCCACTCTTTCACTCTTCACTTCACTTCACTCTTCACTTCACTTCACTCTTCACTTCACTTCACTCTTCACTTCACTTTACTCTTCACTTCACTCCACTTTACACTTCACTTCACTCTTCACACCACTTCAAACTACCCTTCACTTCACCCTTCACTTCACTTCACTCTTCACTTCAACTGTCACTCTTCACTTCACTTCACACGTCACTGCTTCACTTCACTTCACTCTTCACTTCACTTCACTCTTCACTTCACTTCACTCTTCACTTCACTTCACTCTTCACTCTTCACTTCACCTCACTCCTCACTTCACTTCACTCTTCACTTCACTTCACTCTTCACTACACATCACTCTTCACTTCACTCCACTCTTCACTTCACTTCACTCTTCACTTCACTTCACTCTTCACTTCACTCCACACTTCACTCTTCACTTCACTTCACTCTTCACTTCACTTCACCCTTCACTTCACTTCACTCTTCACTTCACTTCACTGCTTCACTTCACTCTTCACTTAACTTCACCCTTCACTTCACCTCACTCTTCACTTCACTTTTACTCTTCACTTCACTTCACTCTTCACTTCACTTCACTCTTCACTTCACTTCACTCTTCACTTCACTTTCACTCTTCACTTCACTTCACTCTTCACTTCACTTCACTCTTCACTTCACTTCACTCTTCACTTCACTTCACTCTTCACTTCACTCTTCACTTCACTTCACTCTTCACTTCACTTCACTCTTCACTTCACTTCACTCTTCACTTCACTTCACTCTTCACTTCACTTCACTCTTCACTTTCCACTTCACTCTTCACTCTACTTCACTCTTCAGCTTCACTTCACTCTTCACTTCACTTCACTCTTCACTTCACTTCACTCTTCACTCTACTTCACTCTTCACTTCACTTCACTCTTCACTTCACTTCACGTCTTCACTACACTACCACTCTTCACTACACACCACTCTTCACTTCACTCCACTCTTCACTTCACTTCACTCTTCACTTCACTTCACACTTCACTTCACTTCACTCTTCACTTCACTTCACTCTTCACTTCACTTCACTCTCCAGCTTCACTTCACTCTTCACTTCACTTCACTCTTCACTTCACTTCACTCTTCACTTCACTCATCTCTTCACTTCACTCTTCACTTCACTTCACTCTTCACTCACTTCACTCTTCACTTCACTTCATTCTTCACTTCACTTCACTCATCACTTCACTTCACTCTTCACTTCACTTCACTCTTCACTTCACTTAACTCTTCACTTCACTCCACTTTCACTTCACTTCACTCTTCACACCACTTCAATCTTCCCTTCACTTCACTCTTCACTTCACTTCACTCTTCACTTCACTTCACTCTTCACTTCACTTCACTCTTCACTTCACTTCACTCTTCACTTCACTTTCACTCTTCACTTCACTTCACTCTTCACTTCACTTCCACTCTTCACTTCACGTTCACTCTTCACTTCACTTCACTCTTCACTTCACTTCACTCTTCACTTCAGCTTCACTCTTCACTTCACTTCACTCTTCACTTCACTTCACTCTTCACTTCACTTCACTCTTCACTTCACTTCACTCTTCACTTCACTTCACTCATCACTTCACTTCACTCTTCACTTCACTTCACTCTTCTCTTCACTTTACTCTTCACTTCACTCCACTTTTCACTTCACTTCACTCTTCACACCACTTCAATCGTACCCTACACTTCACCCTTCACTTCACTTCACTCTTCACTTCAAATCACTCTTCACTTCACTTCACACTTCACTTCACTTCACTCTTCACTTCACTTCACTCTTCACTTCACTCACTCTTCTACTTCACTTCACTCTTCACTTCACTTCACCTTCTTCACTTCACTTCTTCACTCTTCACTTCACCTCACTCCTCACTTCACTTCACTTCTTCACTTCACTTCACTTCTTCACTACCACATCACTCTTCACTTCACTCCACTCTTCACTCCACTTCACTCTTCACTTCACTTCACTCGTCACTTCACTCCACACTTCACTCTTCACTTCACTTCACTCTTCACTTCACTTCACCCTTCACTTCACTTCACTCTTCAATTCACTTCACGTCGTCACTTCACTCTTCACTTCACTCCTCACTTCACTTCACCCTTCACTTCACTTCACTCTTCACTTCACTTTACTCTTCACTTCACTCCACTCTTCACTTCACTTCACTCTTCACTTCACTTCACTCTTCACTTCACTTCACTTGCTTCACTTCACTTTCACTCTTCACTTCACTTCACTCTTCACTTTCACGTTCACTTCACTCTTCACTCTTCACTTCACTTCACTCTTCACTTCACTTCACACTTCACTTTCACTTCACTCTTCACTTCACTTCACTCTTCACTTCCACTGTCACGTCTTCATTTCACTTCACTCTTCACTTCACTACACTCTTCACTTCACTCTTCACTTCACTTCACTCTTCACTTCACTTCACTCTTCACTCTTCACTTCACCTCACTCTTCACTTCACTTCACTCTTCACTTTCACTTCACTCTTCACTACACATCACTCCTCACTTCACTCCACTCTTCACTTCACTTCACTCTTCACTTCACTTCACTCTTCACTTCACTCCACACTTCACTCTTCACTTCAACTTCACTCTTCACTTCACTTCACCCTTCACTTCACTTCACCCTTCACTTCACTTCACTCTTCACCTTCAGCTTTACTCTTCACTTCACTTCCACTCTTCACTTCACTCCACTCTTCCCTTCACTTCACTCTTCACTTCACTTCACTCTTCACTTCACTTCACTCTTCACTTCACTCTTCACTTCACTCTTCACTTCACTTCACTCTTCACTTCACTTCACTCTTCACTACACATCACTCTTCACTTCACTCCACTCTTCACTTCACTTCACTCTTCACTTCACATCACTCTTCACTTCACTCTTCACTTCACTCTTCACTTCACTCTTCACTTCACTCTTCACTTCACTTCACTCTTCACTTCACTCTTCACTTCACTTCACTCTTCCCTTCACACCACTCTTCACTTCACTTACCAATTCACTTCACTCTTCACTTCACCTTACTCATCACTACACTTCACTCTTCACTTCACTTCACTCTTTCACTTCACTCATCACTTCACGTCACTCTTCACTTCACTTCACTCTTCACTTCACTTCACTCTTCACTTCACTTCACTCTTCACTTCACTTCACTCATCACTTCACTACACTCTTCACTTCACTTCACTCTTCACTTCACTTAACTCTTCACTTCACTCCACTTTCCACTTCACTTCACTCTTCACACCACTTCAAGTCTTCCCTTCACTTCACTCTTCACTTCACTTCACTTCTTCACTTCACTTCACTCTTCACTTCACTTCACTCGTCACTTCACTTCACTCTTCACTGTCACTTCACTCTTCACTTCACTTCACTCTTCACTTCACTTCACTCTTCACTTCACTTCACTCTTCACTTCACTTCACTCTTCACTTCACTTCACTCTTCACTTCACTTCACTCTTCACTTCACTTCACTCTTCACTTCACTTCACTCTTCACTTCACTTCACTCTTCACTTCACTTCACTCATCACTTCACTTCACTCTTCACTTCACTTCACTCTTCACTTCACTTTACTCTTCACTTCACTCCACTTTCACTTCACTTCACTCTTCACACCACTTCAATCTACCCTTCACTTCACCCTGCACTTCACTTCACTCTTCACTTCACTTCACTCTTCACTTCACTTCACACTTCACTTCACTTCACTCCTCACTTCACTTCACTCTTCACTTCACTCTTCACTTCACTTCACTCTTCACTTCACTTCACTCTTCACACCACTTCAATCTACCCTTCACTGCACTCTTCACTTCACTTCACTCTTCACTTCACTTCACTCTTCACTTCACTTCACTCTTCACTTCACTTCACTCACACTTCACTTCACTTCACTCTTCACTTCACTTCACTCTTCACTTCACTTCACTCTTCATTTCACTTCACTCTTCACTTCACTACACTCTTCACTTCACTTCTCGTTCACTTCACTTCACTCTTCACTCTTCACTTCACCTCACTCTTCACTTCACTTCACTCTTCACTTCACTTCACTCTTCACTACACATCACTCCTCACTTCACTCCACTCTTCACTTCACTTCACTCTTCACTTCACTTCACTCTTCACTTCACTCCACACTTCACTCTTCACTTCACTTCACTCTTCACTTCACTTCACCCTTCACTTCACTTCACCCTTCACTTCACTTCACTCTTCACTTCACTCCACTCTTCCCTCTTCACTTCACTCTTCACTTCACTTCACTCTTCACTTCACTTCACTCTTCACTTCACTCTTCTCTTCACTCGTTCACCTCACTTCACTCTTCACTTCACTTCACTCTTCACTTCACTTCACTCTTCACTACACATCACTCTTCACTTCACTCACTCTTCACTTCACTGCACTCTTCACTTCACATCACTCTTCACTTCACTCTTCACTTCACTCTTCACTTCACTCTTCACTTCACTTCACTCTTCACTTCACTCTTCACTTCACTTCACTCTTCCCTTCACACCACTCTTCACTTCACTTACCAATTCACTTCACTCTTCACTTCACCTTACTCATCACTACTACTTCACTCTTCACTTCACTTCACTCTTCACTTCACTCATCACTTCACTTCACTTCTTCACTTCACTTCACTCTTCACTTCACTTCACTCTTCACTTCACTTCACTCTTCACTTTCACTCTTCACTTCACTTCACTCTTCACTTCACTTCACTCTTCACACCACTTCAATCTACCCTTCACTTCACTCTTCACTTCACTTCACTCTTCACTTCACTTCACTCTTCACTTCACTTCACTCTTCACTTCACTTCACTCTTCACTTCACTTCACTCTTCACTTCACTTCACTCTTCACTTCACTTCACGCTTCACTTCACTTCACTCTTCACTTCACTTCACTCATCACTTCACTTCACTCTTCACTTCACTTCACTCTTCACTTCACTTTACTCTTCACTTCACTCCACTTTTCACTTCACTTCACTCTTCACACCACTTCAATCTACCCTTCACTTCACCCTTCACTTCACTTCACGTTCACTCTTCACTTCACTCTTCACTTCACTTCACTCTTCACTTCACTTCACTCTTCACACCACTTCAATCTACCCTTCACTTCACTCTTCACTTCACTTCACTCTTCACTTCACTTCACTCACTCTTCACTTCACTTCACTTCACTTCTTCACTTCAGCTTCACTCTTCACTTCACTTCACACTTCACTTCACTTCACTCTTCACTTCACTGTCACTCTTCATTTCACTTCACTCTTCATTCACTTCACTCTTCACTTCACTACACTCTTCACTTCACTCTTCACTTCACTTCACTCTTCACTTCACTTCACTCTTCACTACACTTCACTCTGTCACTTCACTCCACTCTTCACTTCACTTCACTCTTCACTTCACTTCACTCTTCACTTCACTTCACTCTTCACTTCACTTCACTCTTCACTTCACTTCACTCTTCACTTCACTCTTCACTTCACTTCACTCTTCACTTCACTTCACTCTTCACTTCACTTCACTCTTCACTTCACTTCACTCTTCACTTCACTTCACTCTTCACTTCACTTCACTCTTCACTTCTACTTCACTCTTCACTTCACTTCACTCTTCACTTCACTTCACTCTTCACTTCACTTCACTCTTCACTTCTACTTCACTCTTCACTTCACTTCAACTTCACTCTTCACTTCACGTCACTCTTCACTTCACTTCACACTTCACTTCACTTCACTCTTCACTTCACTTCACTCTTCACTTCACTTCACTCTTCACTTCACTTCACTCTTCACTTCACTTCACTCTTCACTCTTCACTTCACCTCACTCCTCACTTCACTTCACTCTTCACTTCACTTCACTCTTCACTACACATCACTCTTCACTTCACTCCACTCTTCACTTCACTTCACTCTTCACTTCACTTCACTCTTCACTTCACTTCCACACTTCACTCTTCACTTCACTTCACTCTTCACTTCACTTCACCCTTCACTTCACTCCACTCTTCACTTCACTTTCACTCTTCACTTCACTTCACTCTTCACTTCACTTCCACACTTCACTCTTCACTTCACTTCACTCTTCACTTCACTTCACCCTTCACTTCACTTCACTCTTCACTTCACTTCACTCTTCACTTCACTCTTCACTTAACTTCACCCTTCACTTCACTTCTCTCTTCACTTCACTTTACTCTTCACTTCACTCCACTCTTCACTTCACTTCACTCTTCACTTCACTTCACTCTTCACTTCACTTCACTCTTCACTTCACTTCACTCTTCACTTCACTTCACTCTTCACTTCACTTCACTCTTCACTTCACTTCACTCTCACTTCACTCTTCACTTCACTTCACTCTTCACTTCACTTCACTCTTCACTTCACTTCACTCTTCACTTCACTTCACTCTTCACTTCACTTCACTCTTCACTCTACTTCACTCTTCACTTCACTTCACTCTTCACTTCACTTCACTCTTCACTTCACTTCACTCTTCACGTCTACTTCACTCTTCACTTCACTTCACTCTTCACTTCACTTCACTCTTCACTTCACGTTCACTCTTCACTTCACTTCACTCTTCACTTCACTTCACTCTTCACTTCACTTCACTCATCACTTCACTTCACTCTTCACTTCACTTCACTCTTCACTTCACTTTACTCTTCACTTCACTCTTCACTTCACTTCACTCTTCACTTCACTTCACTCTTCACTTCACTTCACTCTTCACTTCACTTCACTCTTCACTTCACTTTCACTCTTCACTTCACTTCACTCTTCACTTCACTTCACTCTTCACTTCACTTCACTCTTCACTTCACTCATCACTTCACTTCACTCTTCACTTCACTTCACTCTTCACTTCACTTCACTCTTCACTTCAGCTTCATTCTTCACTTCACTTCACTCATCACGTCACTTCACTCTTCACTTCACTTCACTCTTCACTTCACTTAACTCTTCACTTCACTCCACTTTTCACTTCACTTCACTCTTCACGTCACTTCACACTTCACTTCACTTCACTCTTCACTCACTTCACTTCACTCTTCACTTCACTTCACTCTTCACTTCACTTCACTCTATCACTTCACTTCACTCTTCACTTCACTTCACTCTTCACTTCACTTACTCTTCACTTCACTTCCACTTTCACTTCACTTCACTCTTCACACCACTTCAATCTACCCTTCACTTCACCCTTCACTTCACTTCACTCTTCACTTCAAATCACTCTTCACTTCACTTCACACTTCACTTCACTTCACTCTTCACTTCACTTCACTCTTCACTTCACTTCACGTCTTCACTTCACTTCACTCTTCACTTCACTTCACTCTTCACTTCACTTCACTCTTCACTTCACTTCACTCTTCACTCTTCACTTCACCTCACTCCTCACTTTCACTTCACTCTTCACTTCACTTCACTCTTCACTACACTTCACTGCTTCACTTCACTCCACTCTTCACTCCACTTCACTCTTCACTTCACTTCACTCTTCACTTCACTCCACACTTCACTCTTCACTTCACTTCACTCTTCACTTCACTTCACCCTTCACTTCACTTCACTCTTCAATTCACTTCACTCTTCACTTCACTCTTCACTTCACTCTTCACTTCACTTCACCCTTTCACTTCACTTCACTCTTCACTTCACTTTACTCTTCACTTCACTCCACTCTTCACTTGCACTTCACTCTTCACTTCACTTCACTCTTCACGTCACTTCACTCTTCACTTCACTTCACTCTTCACTTCACTTCACTCTTCACTTCACTTCACTCTTCACTTCACTCTTCACTTCACTTCACTCTTCACTTCACTTCACTCTTCACTTCACTGTCACTTCTTCACTTCACTTCACTTCTTCACTTCACTTCACTCTTCACTTCACTTCACTCTTCACTCTACTTCACTCTTCACTTCACTTCACTCTTCACTTCACTTCACTCTTCACTTCACTTCACTCTTCACTCTACTTCACTCTTCACTTCACTTCACTCTTCACTTCACTTCACTCTTCACTTCACTTCACTCTATCACTTCACTTCACTCTTCACTTCACTTCACTCTTCACTTCACTTTACTCTTCACTTCACTCTCACTTCACTTCACTCTTCACTTCACTTCACTCTTCACTTCACTTCACGTCTTCACTTCACTTCACTCTTCACTTCACTTCACTCTTCACTTCACTTCACTCTTCACTTCACTTCACTCTTCACTTCACTTCACTCTTCACTTCACTTCACTCTTCACTTCACTTCACTCTTCACTTCACTTCACTCTTCACTTCACTTCACTCTTCACTTCACTTACTCTTCACTTCACTCCACTTTTCACTTCACTTCACTCTTCACACCACTTCAATCTACCCTTCACTTCACCCTTCACTTCACTTCACTCTTCACTTCACTTCACTCTTCACTTCACTTCACACTTCACTTCACTTCACTCTTCTACTTCACTTCACTCTTCACTTCACTCTTCACTTCACTTCACTCTTCACTTCACTTCACTCTTCACTCCACTTCAATCTACCCTTCACTTCACTCTTCACTTCACTTCACTCTTCACTTCACTTCACTCTTCACTGCACTTCACTTCACTCTTCACTTCACTTCACTCTTCACTTCACTTCACTCTTCACTTCACTTCACTCTTCACTTCACTTCACTCTTCACTTCACTTCACTCTTGCATTTCACTTCACTCTTCACTTCACTCTTCATTTCACTTCACTCTTCACTTCACTTACACTCTTCACTTCACTCTTCACTTCACTTCACTCTTCACTTCACTCTTCACTTCACTTCACTCTTTCACTTCACTTCACTCTTCACTTCACTTCACTCTTCACTTCACTTCACTCTTCACTTCACTTCACTCTTCACTCTTCACTTCACCTGCACTCTTCACTTCACTTCACTCTTCACTTCACTTCACTCTTCACTACACATCACTCTTCACTTCACTCCCCCTTCACTTCACTTCACTTCTTCACTTCACTTCACTCTCACTTCACTTCACTCTTCACTCACTTCACTCTTCACTTCACTCTTCACTTCACTTCACTCTTCACTTCACTTCACTCTTCACTTCACTTCACTCTTCACTTCACTTCACTCTTCACTTCACTTCACTCTTCACTTCACTTCACTCTTCACTCTACCTTCACTCTTCACTTCACTTCACTCTTCACTTCACTTCACTCTTCACTTCACTTCACTCTTCACTCTACTTCACTCTTCACTTCACTTCACTCTTCACTTCACCTTCACTCTTCACTACTCACCACTCTTCACTACTCACCACTCTTCACTTCACTTCACTCACTCTTCACTTCACTTCACTCTTCACTTCACTTCACTCTTCACTCTACTTCACTCTTCACTTCACTTTACTCTTCACTTCACTCCACTTTCACTTCACTTCACTCTTCACACCACTTCAATCTACCCTTCACTTCACTCTTCACTTCACCTTCACTCTTCACTTCACTTCACTCTTCACTTCACTTCACTCTTCACTTCACTTCACTTCACTCTTCACTTCACTTCACTCTTCACTTCACTTCACACTTCACTTCACTTCACTCTTCACTTCACTTCACTCTTCACCTCACTTCACTCTTCAGTTCACTTCACACACACACCCCCCCCCCCCCTTCTTGCTTCGTCCCCCTCTCTCTCACACCACACCCCACCACACACCACACTACACCACACACCACACCACACCACACACCACACCACACCACACACCACACCACACCACACACCACACCACACCACACACCACCACACCACACCACACACCACACCACACCACACACCACACCACTCCACACACCACACCACACCACACACCACACCAAACCACCCACCACAACACTACCACACACCACACCACACCCACAACACACCACACCACACCCCACACCACACCACACACCTCCTCACACCACACACCACACCACACCACACACCACACCACACCACACTACACACCACACCACACCACACATCACACCTCACCACACAAAACACCACACCACACACTTCACCACACCACACACCACTCCACCACACACCTCACCTCCACACACCTCACCACACCACTCCACTCCACTACCACACACCACACCACACTCACACACCACTCCCACACCACACCACCACACACCACACCACACCACACACCTCTCACCAATCCTCTCACACACCACTACCTCTCCATCCACACACCTCACCTTATCCACTCACACCTACCACACACCACACCTCACACACCCACACCACTCACCACACCACACCACACACCACACCTCACCACTCACTCACACCACTCAAATCCACACACACCACTCACCTCACACACCACACCTCACCTCACCCACCACACCACACCACTCACTACTCCATCTCCCTCTACATCCTCTCCCCATCCACACTCCTACTCCACACCTCACTCACACCACACCACAATCCACACCTAACCACTCTACCACTCCTCTCCACAACCACAACCTATCCTCTATCCTCTAACCTCTCCAATCCTCTCCATACCTCACATCCTCACCTCTACCTCACACCACTCCTCTATCCTATCCTCTCCTCTATCCATCTCTCTAACCTCACCACCTCTATCCTCTCCACTTCCAATCCCATCCTCTCCTCACTCAATCCTATCCTTAACCTATCCTATCCTCACCTCTAACCTATCCTATCCTCTATCCTATCCTATCCTCTATCCAATCCTATCCCTATCCTCTAACCTATCCTCATCTATCCTATCCTCTATCCTATCCTATCTCATCCTATCCTTTACTCAATCCTATTATATCCTCTATCCTATCCTATCCTCTATCCTATCCTATCCTCTATCCTATCCTCTATCCTATCCTATCCTCTAACCTATCCTATCCTATATCCTATCCTATCCTCTATCCTATCCTATCCTCTATCCTATCCTATCCTGTATCCTATCCTTTACTCAATCCTCTTATATCCTCTATCCTATCCTATCCCCTATTCTATCCTATCCTCTACCCTATCCTATCCTCTATCCTATCCTATCATCTATCCTATCCTATCCTCTATCCTATCCTATCCTCTATCCTATCCTATCCTCTATCCTATCCTATCCTCTATCCTATCCTATCCTCTATCCTATCCTATCCTCTATCCTATCCTATCCTCTATCCTATCCTATCCTCTATCCTATCCTATCCTCTATCCTATCCTATCCTCTATCCTATCCTATGCTCTATCCTATCCTCTACCCTATCCTATCCTCTATCCTATCCTATCCTCTATCCTATCCTATCATCTATCCTATCCTATCCTCTATCCTATCCTATCCTCTATCCTATCCTATCCTCTATCCTACTCTATCCTCTATCCTATCCTATCCTTCTATCCTATCCTATCCTCTATCCTATCCTATCCTCTATCCTACTCTATCCTCTATCCTATCCTATCCTCTATCCTATCCTATCCTCTATCCTATCCTATCCTCTATCCTATCCTATCCTCTATCCTATCCTATCCTCTATCCTATCCTATCCTCTATCCTATCCTCTATCCTATCCTATCCTCTATCCTATCCTATCCTCTATCCTATCCTTATCCTCTATCCTATCCTATCCTCTATCCTATCCTATCCTCTATCCTATCCTATCCTCTATTCTATCCTATCCTCTACCCTATCCTATCCTCTATCCTATCCTATCCTTTATCCTATCCTATCCTCTATCCTATCCTCTATCCTATCCTCTATCCTATCCAATCCTCTATCCTATCCTATCCTTTATCCTATCCTATCCTCTATCCTATCCTATCCTCTATCCTATAGTCTATCCTATCCTCTATCCTATCCTATCCTCTATCCTATTCTATCCTCTATTCTATCCTATCCTCTATCATATACTATCCTCTATCCTATCCTATCCTCTATCCTATCCTATCTTCTATCTTATCCTATCCTCTATCCTCTATCCTATCCTATCCTCTATCCTATCCTATCCTCTATCCTATCCTATCCTCTATCCTATCCTATCCTCTATCCTATCCTATCCTCTATCCTATCCTATCCTCTATCCTATCCTATCCTATATCCTATCCTATCCTCTATCAAATCCTATCCTCTATCCTATCCTATCCTGTATCCTATCCTTTACTCAATCCTATTATATCCTCTATCCTATCCTATCCCCTATTCTATCCTATCCTCTACCCTATCCTATCCTCTATCCTATCCTATCCTCTATCCTATCCTATCATCTATCCTATCCTATCCTCTATCCTATCCTATCCTCTATCCTATCCTATCCTATCCTCTATCCTATCCTATCCTATATCCTATCCTATCCTCTATCCTATCCTATCCCCTATTCTATCCTATCCTCTAACCTATCCTATCCTCTATCCTATCCTATCCTCTATCCTATCCTATCATCTATCCTATCCTATCCTCCATCCTATCCTATCCTCTATCCTATCCTATCCTCTATCCTATCCTATCCTCTATCCTATCCTATCATCTATCCTATCCTCTATCCTATCCTATCCTCTATCCTATCCTATCCTCTATCCTATCCTATCCTCTATCCTATCCTATCCTCTATCCTATCCTATCCTCTATCCTATCCTATCCTCTATCCTATCCTATCCTCTATCCTATCCTATCCTCTATCCTATCCTCTACCCTATCCTATCCTCTATCCTATCCTATCCTCTATCCTATCCTATCATCTATCCTATCCTATCCTCTATCCTATCCTATCCTCTATCCTATCCTATCCTCTATCCTATCCTATCCTCTATCCTATCCTATCCTCTATCCTATCCTATCCTCTATCCTACTCTATCCTCTATCCTATCCTATCCTCTATCCTATCCTATCCTCTATCCTATCCTATCCTCTATCCTACTCTATCCTCTATCCTATCCTATCCTCTATCCTATCCTATCCTCTATCCTATCCTATCCTCTATCCTATCCTATCCTCTATCCTATCCTATCCTCTATCCTATCCTCTATCCTATCCTATCCTCTATCCTATCCTATCCTCTATCCTATCCTATCCTCTATCCTATCCTATCCTCTATCCTATCCTATCCTCTATCCTATCCTATCCTCTATCCTATCCTATCCTCTATTCTATCCTATCCTCTACCCTATCCTATCCTCTATCCTATCCTATCCTTTATCCTAACCTATCCTCTATCCTATCCTCTATCCTATCCTATCCTCTATCCTATCCTATCCTTTATCCTATCCTATCCTCTATCCTATCCTATCCTCTATCCTATAGTCTATCCTATCCTCTATCCTATCCTATCCTCTATCCTATCCTATCCTCTATTCTATCCTATCCTTTATCCTATCCTATCCTCTATCCTATCCTATCCTCTATCCTATAGTCTATCCTATCCTCTATCCTATCCTATCCTCTATCCTATCCTATCCTCTATTCTATCCTATCCTCTATCATATACTATCCTCTATCCTATCCTATCCTCTATCCTATCCTATCTTCTATCTTATCCTATCCTCTATCCTCTATCCTATCCTATCCTCTATCCTATCCTATCCTCTATCCTATCCTATCCTCTATCCTATCCTATCCTCTATCCTATCCTATCCTATATCCTATCCTATCCTCTATCCTATCCTATCCTCTATCCTATCCTATCCTATCCTCTATCCTACTCTATCCTCTATCCTATCCTATCCTCTATCCTATCCTATCCTCTATCCTATCCTATCCTCTATCCTACTCTATCCTCTATCCTATCCTATCCTCTATCCTATCCTATCCTCTATCCTATCCTATCCTCTATCCTATCCTATCCTCTATCCTATCCTATCCTCTATCCTATCCTATCCTCTTCCTATCCTCTATCCTATCCGATCCTCTATCCTATCCTATCCTCTATCCTATCCTATCCTCTATCCTATCCTATCCTCTATCCTATCCTATCCTCTATTCTATCCTATCCTCTATCATATACTATCCTCTATCCTATCCTATCCTCTATCCTATCCTATCCTCTATCCTATCCTCTATACTATCCTATCCTCTATCCTATCCCATCCTCTATCCTATCCCATCCTCTATCCTATCCTATCCTCTATCCTATCCTATCCTATATCCTATCCTATCCTCTATCCTATCCTATCCTCTATCCTATCCTATCCTATCCTCTATCCTATCCTATCCTCTATCCTATCCTATCCTCTATCCTATCCTTTACTCAATCCTATTATATCCTCTATCCTATCCTATCCTCTATCCTATCCTATCCTCTATCCTATCCTCTATCCTATCCTATCCTATCCTGTATCCTATCCTTTACTCAATCCTATTATATCCTCTATCCTATCCTATCCCCTATTCTATCCTATCCTCTACCCTATCCTATCCTCTATCCTATCCTATCCTCTATCCTATCCTATCATCTATCCTATCCTATCCTCTATCCTATCCTATCCTCTATCCTATCCTATCCTCTATCCTATCCTATCCTCTATCCTATCCTATCCTCTATCCTATCCTATCCTCTATCCTATCCTATCCTCTATCCTATCCTATCCTCTATCCTATCCTATCCTCTATCCTATCCTTTACTCAATCCTATTATATCCTCTATCCTATCCTATCCTCTATCCTAGTCCTATCCTCTATCCTATCCTCTATCCTATCCTATCCTCTATCCTATCCTATCCTATATCCTATCCTATCCTCTATCCTATCCTATCATCTATCCTATCCTCTATCCTATCCTATCCTCTATCCTATACTATCATCTACCTTATCCTATCCTCTATCCTATCCAATTACCTATCCTATCCTCTATTATATCCTTTCCTCTATCCTATCCTATCCTCTATCCGATCCTCTATCCTATCCTATCCTCTATCCTATCCTCTATCCTATCCTCTATCCTATCCTCTATCATATCCTATCCTCTATCCTATCCTATCCTCTATTCTATCCTATCCTCTATCATATACTATCCTCTATCCTATCCTATCCTCTATCCTATCCTATCCTCTATCCTATCTTATCCTCTATCCTATCCTCTATCCTATCCTCTATCCTATCCTATCCTCTATCCTATCCTATCCTCTATCCTATCCTGTCCTCTATGCTATCCTATCCTCTATCCTATCCTATCCTTTATCCTATCCTATCCTTTATCCTATCCTATCCTCTATCCTATCCTATCCTCTATCCTATAGTCTATCCTATCCTCTATCCTATCCTATCCTCTATCCTATCCTATCCTCTATTCTATCCTATCGTCTATCATATACTATCCTCTATCCTATCCTATCCTCTATCCTATCCTATCCTCTATCTTATCCTATCCTCTATCCTCTATCCTATCCTATCCTCTATCCTATCCTCTATACTATCCTATCCTCTATCCTATCCCATCCTCTATCCTATCCTATCCTCTATCCTATCCTATCCTCTATCCTATCCTATCCTATATCCTATCCTATCCTATCCTCTATCCTATCCTATCCTCTATCCTATCCTATCCTCTATCCTATCCTATCCTCTATCCTATCCTTTACTCAATCCTATTATATCCTCTATCCTATCCTATCCTCTATCCTATCCTATCCTCTATCCTATCCTCTATCCTATCCTATCTTCTATCCTATCCTATCCTATATCCTATCCTATCCTCTATCCTATCCTATCCTCTATCCTATCCTATCCTGTATCCTATCCTTTACTCAATCCTATTATATCCTCTATCCTATCCTATCCCCTATTCTATCCTATCCTCTACCTATCCTATCCTCTATCCTATCCTATCCTCTATCCTATCCTATCATCTATCCTATCCTATCCTCTATCCTATCCTATCCTCTATCCTATCCTATCCTCTATCCTATCCTATCCTCTATCCTATCCTATCCTCTATCCTATCCTATCCTCTATCCTATCCTATCCTCTATCCTATCCTATCCTCTATCCTATCCTATCCTCTATCCTATCCTATCCTCTATCCTATCCTATCCTCTATCCTATCCTATCCTCTATCCTATCCTATCCTCTATCCTATCCTATCCTCTATCCTATCCTATCCTCTATCCTATCCTTTCCTCAATCCTATTATATCCTCTATCCTATCCTATTCCCTATTCTATCCTATCCTCTAACCTATCCTATCCTCTATCCTATCCTATCCTCTATACTATCCTATCATCTATCCTATCCTATCCTCTATCCTATCCTATCCTCTATCCTATCCTATCCTCTATCCTATCCTATCCTCTATCCTATCCTATCATCTATCCTATCCTCTATCCTATCCTATCCTCTATCCTATACTATCATCTACCTTATCCTATCCTCTATCCTATCCAATTACCTATCCTATCCTCTATTATATCCTTTCCTCTATCCTATCCTATCCTCTATCCGATCCTCTATCCTATCCTATCCTCTATCCTATCCTCTATCCTATCCTCTATCCTATCCTCTATCCTATCCTCTATCATATCCTATCCTCTATCCTATCCTATCCTCTATTCTATCCTATCCTCTATCATATACTATCCTCTATCCTATCCTATCCTCTATCCTATCCTATCCTCTATCCTATCCTCTATCCTATCCTCTATCCTATCCTATCCTCTATCCTATCCTATCCTCTATCCTATCCTGTCCTCTATGCTATCCTATCCTCTATTCTATCCTATCCTCTACCCTATCCTATCCTCTATCCTATCCTATCCTTTATCCTATCCTATCCTTTATCCTATCCTATCCTCTATCCTATCCTATCCTCTATCCTATAGTCTATCCTATCCTCTATCCTATCCTATCCTCTATCCTATCCTATCCTCTATTCTATCCTATCGTCTATCATATACTATCCTCTATCCTATCCTATCCTCTATCCTATCCTATCCTCTATCTTATCCTATCCTCTATCCTCTATCCTATCCTATCCTCTATCCTATCCTATCCTCTATCCTATCCTCTATACTATCCTATCCTCTATCCTATCCCATCCTCTATCCTATCCTATCCTCTATCCTATCCTATCCTCTATCCTATCCTATCCTATATCCTATCCTATCCTCTATCCTATCCTATCCTCTATCCTCTATCCTATCCTATCCTATCCTCTATCCTATCCTATCCTCTATCCTATCCTATCCTCTATCCTATCCTATCCTCTATCCTATCCTATCCTCTATCCTATCCTATCCTCTATTCTATCCTATCCTCTACCCTATCCTATCCTCTATCCTATCCTATCCTTTATCCTATCCTATCTTCTATCCTATCCTCTATCCTATCCTCTATCCTATCCAATCCTCTATCCTATCCTATCCTTTATCCTATCCTATCCTCTATCCTATCCTATCCTCTATCCTATAGTCTATCCTATCCTCTATCCTATCCTATCCTCTATCCTATTCTATCCTCTATTCTATCCTATCCTCTATCATATACTATCCTCTATCCTATCCTATCCTCTATCCTATCCTATCTTCTATCTTATCCTATCCTCTATCCTCTATCCTATCCTATCCTCTATCCTATCCTATCCTCTATCCTATCCTATCCTCTATCCTATCCTATCCTCTATCCTATCCTATCCTCTATCCTATCCTATATCCTATCCTCTATCCTATCCTATCCTATATCCTATCCTATCCTCTATCAAATCCTATCCTCTATCCTATCCTATCCTGTATCCTATACTTTACTCAATCCTATTATATCCTCTATCCTATCCTATCCCCTATTCTATCCTATCCTCTACCCTATCCTCTCCTCTATCCTATCCTATCCTCTATCCTATCCTATCATCTATCCTATCCTATCCTCTATCCTATCCTATCCTCTATCCTATCCTATCCTCTATCCTATCCTATCCTCTATCCTATCCTATCCTCTATCCTATCCTATCCTCTATCCTATCCTATCCTCTATCCTATCCTATCCTCTATCCTATCCTATCCTCTATCCTATCCTATCCTCTATCCTATCCTATCCTCTATCCTATCCTATCCTCTATCCTATCCTATCCTCTATCCTATCCTATCCTCTATCCTATCCTATCCTCTATCCTATCCTATCCTCTATCCTATCCTATCCTCAATCATATCCTATCCTCTATCCTATCCTATCCTCTATCTATCCTATCCTCTAACCTATCCTATCCTCTATCCTATCCTATCCTCTATCCTATCCTATCATCTATCCTATCCTATCCTCTATCCTATCCTATCCTCTATCCTATCCTATCCTCTATCCTATCCTATCCTCTATCCTATCCTATCATCTATCCTATCCTCTATCCTATCCTATCCTCTATCCTATCCTATCCTCTATCCTATCCTATCCTCTATCCTATCCTATCCTCTATCCTATCCTATCCTCTATCCTATCCTATCCTATATCCTATCCTATCCTCTATCCTATCCTATCCTCTATCCTATCCTATCCTCTATCTATCTATCCTCTATTATATACTATCCTCTATCCTATCCTATCCTCTATCCTATCCTATCCTCTATCCTACTCCTATCCTCTATCCTATCCTATCCTCTATCCTATCCTATCCTCTATCCTATCCTATCCTCTATCCTACTCTATCCTCTATCCTATCCTATCCTCTATCCTATCCTATCCTCTATCCTATCCTATCCTCTATCCTATCCTATCCTCTATCCTATCCTATCCTCTATCCTATCCTATCCTCTATCCTATCCTCTATCCTATCCTATCCTCTATCCTATCCTATCCTCTATCCTATCCTATCCTCTATCCTATCCTATCCTCTATCCTATCCTATCCTCTATCCTATCCTATCCTCTATCCTATCCTATCCTCTATCCTATCCTATCCTCTACCCTATCCTATCCTCTATCGTATCCTATCCTTTATCCTAACCTATCCTCTATCCTATCCTCTATCCTATCCTATCCTCTATCCTATCCTATCCTTTATCCTATCCTATCCTCTATCCTATCCTATCCTCTATCCTATAGTCTCTATCCTCTATCCTATCCTATCCTCTATCCTATCCTATCCTCTATCTATCCTATCCTCTATCATATACTATCCTCTATCCTATCCTATCCTCTATCCTATCCTATCTTCTATCTATCCTATCCTCTATCCTCTATCCTATCCTATCCTCTATCCTATCCTATCCTCTATCCTATCCTATCCTCTATCCTATCCTATCCTCTATCCTATATCCTATCCTATCCTCTATCCTATCCTATCCTCTATCCTATCCTATCCTGTATCCTATCCTTTACTAAATCCTATTATATCCTCTATCCTATCCTATACCCTATTCTATCCTATCCTCTACCCTATCCTATCCTCTATCCTATCCTATCCTCTATCCTATCCTATCCTCTATCCTATCCTATCCTCTATCCTATAGTCTATCCTATCCTCTATCCTATCCTATCCTCTATCCTATCCTATCCTCTATTCTATCCTATCGTCTATCATATACTATCCTCTATCCTATCCTATCCTCTATCCTATCCTATCCTCTATCTTATCCTATCCTCTATCCTCTATCCTATCCTATCCTCTATCCTATCCTATCCTCTATCCTATCCTCTATACTATCCTATCCTCTATCCTATCCCATCCTCTATCCTATCCTATCCTCTATCCTATCCTATCCTCTATCCTATCCTATCCTATATCCTATCCTATCCTCTATCCTATCCTATCCTCTATCCTCTATCCTATCCTATCCTATCCTCTATCCTA
Source organism: Halictus rubicundus (assembly GCF_050948215.1). NCBI lineage: Eukaryota > Metazoa > Arthropoda > Insecta > Hymenoptera > Halictidae > Halictus > Halictus rubicundus. Next base: position 24,103 of record NW_027489467.1, read on the forward strand.
TCCTATCCTCTATCCTATCCTATCCTCTATCCTATCCTATCCTCTATCCTATCCTATCCTCTATCCTATCCTATCCTCTATTCTATCCTATCCTCTACCCTATCCTATCCTCTATCCTATCCTATCCTTTATCCTATCCTATCTTCTATCCTATCCTCTATCCTATCCTCTATCCTATCCAATCCTCTATCCTATCCTATCCTTTATCCTATCCTATCCTCTATCCTATCCTATCCTCTATCCTATAGTCTATCCTATCCTCTATCCTATCCTATCCTCTATCCTATTCTATCCTCTATTCTATCCTATCCTCTATCATATACTATCCTCTATCCTATCCTATCCTCTATCCTATCCTATCTTCTATCTTATCCTATCCTCTATCATCTATCCTATCCTATCCTCTATCCTATCCTATCCTCTATCCTATCCTATCCTCTATCCTATCCTATCCTCTATCCTATCCTATCCTCTATCCTATCCTATCCTCTATCCTATCCTATCCTCTATCCTATCCTATCCTCTATCCTATCCTATCCTCTATCCTATCCTATCCTCTATCCTATCCTATCCTCTATCCTATCCTATCCTCTATCCTATCCTATCCTCTATCCTATCCTATCCTCTATCCTATCCTATCCTCTATCCTATCCTATCCTCTATCCTATCCTTTCCTCAATCATATTATATCCTCTATCCTATCCTATCCCCTATTCTATCCTATCCTCTAACCTATCCTATCCTCTATCCTATCCTATCCTCTATCCTATCCTATCATCTATCCTATCCTATCCTCCATCCTATCCTATCCTCTATCCTATCCTATCCTCTATCCTATCCTATCCTCTATCCTATCCTATCATCTATCCTATCCTCTATCCTATCCTATCCTCTATCCTATCCTATCCTCTATCCTATCCTATTCTCTATCCTATCCTATCCTCTATCCTATCCTATCCTCTATCCTATCCTATCCTATATCCTATCCTATCCTCTATCCTATCCTATCCTCTATTCTATCCTATCCTCTATTATATACTATCCTCTATTATATACTATCCTCTATCCTATCCTATCCTCTATCCTATCCTATCCTCTATCCTACTCTATCCTCTATCCTATCCTATCCTCTATCCTATCCTATCCTCTATCCTATCCTATCCTCTATCCTACTCTATCCTCTATCCTATCCTATCCTCTATCCTATCCTATCCTCTATCCTATCCTATCCTCTATCCTATCCTATCCTCTATCCTATCCTATCCTCTATCCTATCCTATCCTCTATCCTATCCTCTATCCTATCCTATCCTCTATCCTATCCTATCCTCTATCCTATCCTATCCTCTATCCTATCCTATCCTCTATCCTATCCTATCCTCTATCCTATCCTATCCTCTATCCTATCCTATCCTCTATTCTATCCTATCCTCTACCCTATCCTATCCTCTATCGTATCCTATCCTTTATCCTAACCTATCCTCTATCCTATCCTCTATCCTATCCTATCCTCTATCCTATCCTATCCTTTATCCTATCCTATCCTCTATCCTATCCTATCCTCTATCCTATAGTCTATCCTATCCTCTATCCTATCCTATCCTCTATCCTATCCTATCCTCTATTCTATCCTATCCTCTATCATATACTATCCTCTATCCTATCCTATCCTCTATCCTATCCTATCTTCTATCTTATCCTATCCTCTATCCTCTATCCTATCCTATCCTCTATCCTATCCTATCCTCTATCCTATCCTATCCTCTATCCTATCCTATCCTCTATCCTATCCTATCCTATATCCTATCCTATCCTCTATCCTATCCTATCCTCTATCCTATCCTATCCTGTATCCTATCCTTTACTAAATCCTATTATATCCTCTATCCTATCCTATACCCTATTCTATCCTATCCTCTACCCTATCCTATCCTCTATCCTATCCTATCCTCTATCCTATCCTATCATCTATCCTATCCTATCCTCTATCCTATCCTATCATCTATCCTATCCTATCCTCTATACTATCCTATCCTCTATCCTATCCTATCCTCTATCCTATCCTATCCTCTATCCTATCCTATCCTCTATCCTATCCTATCCTCTATCCTATCCTCTATTCTATCCTATCCTCTATCATATACTATCCTCTATCCTATCCTATCCTCTATCCTATTCTATCTTCTATCCGATCCTCTATCCTATCCTATCCTCTATCCTATCCTATCTTCTATCCGATCCTCTATCCTATCCTATCCTCTATCCTATCCTATCCTCTATCCTACTCTATCCTCTATCCTATCCTATCCTCTATCCTATCCTATCCTCTATCCTATCCTATCCACTATCCTATCCTATCCTCTATCCTACCCTATCCTCTATCCTATCCTATCCTCTATCCTATCCTATCCACTATCCTATCCTATCCTCTATCCTATCCTATCCTGTATCCTATCCTCTATCCTATCCTATCCTCTATCCTATTCTATCCTCTATAGTATCCTAGCCTCTATCCCACCCTATCCTCTATCCTATCCTATCCTTTATCCTATCCTATCCTCTATCCTATCCTCTATCCTATCCTCTATCCTATCCTATCCTATATCCTATCCTATCCTCTATCCTATCCTATCCTCTATCCTATCCTATCCTCTATCCTATCCTATCCTCTATCCTATCCTTTCCTCAATCCTATTATATCCTCTATCCTCTCCTAGCCCCTATTCTATCCTATCCTCTACCCTATCCTATCCTCTATCCTATCCTATCCTCTATCCTATCCTATCATCTATCCTATCCTATCCTCTATCCTATCCTATCCTCTATCCTATCCTATCCTCTATCCTATCCTATCCTCTATCCTATCCTCTATTCTATCCTATCCTCTATCATATACTATCCTCTATCCTATCCTATCCTCTATCCTATCCTATCTTCTATCCGATCCTCTATCCTATCCTATCCTCTATCCTATCCTATCTTCTATCCGATCCTCTATCCTATCCTATCCTCTATCCTATCCTATCCTCTATCCTACTCTATCCTCTATCCTATCCTATCCTCTATCCTATCCTATCCTCTATCCTATCCTATCCACTATCCTATAATATCCTCTATCCTACCCTATCCTCTATCCTATCCTATCCTCTATCCTATCCTATCCACTATCCTATCCTATCCTCTATCCTATCCTATCCTCTATCCTATCCTCTATCCTATCCTATCCTCTATCCTATTCTATCCTCTATAGTATCCTAGCCTCTATCCCACCCTATCCTCTATCCTATCCTATCCTTTATCCTATCCTATCCTCTATCCTATCCTCTATCCTATCCTATCCTCTATAGTATCCTAGCCTCTATCCCACCCTATCCTCTATCCTATCCTATCCTTTATCCTATCCTATCCTCTATCCTATCCTCTATCCTATCCTCTATCCTATCCTATCCTATATCCTATCCTATCCTCTATCCTATCCTATCCTCTATCCTATCCTATCCTCTATCCTATCCTATCCTCTATCCTATCCTTTCCTCAATCCTATTATATCCTCTATCCTCTCCTAGCCCCTATTCTATCCTATCCTCTACCCTATCCTATCCTCTATCCTATCCTATCCTCTATCCTATCCTATCATCTATCCTATCCTATCCTCTATCCTATCCTATCCTCTATCCTATCCTATCCTCTATCCTATCCTATCCTCTATCCTATCCTCTATTCTATCCTATCCTCTATCATATACTATCCTCTATCCTATCCTATCCTCTATCCTATCCTATCTTCTATCCGATCCTCTATCCTATCCTATCCTCTATCCTATCCTATCTTCTATCCGATCCTCTATCCTATCCTATCCTCTATCCTATCCTATCCTCTATCCTACTCTATCCTCTATCCTATCCTATCCTCTATCCTATCCTATCCTCTATCCTATCCTATCCACTATCCTATAATATCCTCTATCCTACCCTATCCTCTATCCTATCCTATCCTCTATCCTATCCTATCCACTATCCTATCCTATCCTCTATCCTATCCTATCCTCTATCCTATCCTCTATCCTATCCTATCCTCTATCCTATTCTATCCTCTATAGTATCCTAGCCTCTATCCCACCCTATCCTCTATCCTATCCTATCCTTTATCCTATCCTATCCTCTATCCTATCCTCTATCCTATCCTCTATCCTATCCTATCCTCTATCCTATCCTATCCTCTATCCTATCCTATCCTCTATCCTACTCTATCCTCTATCCTATCCTATCCTCTATCCTATCCTATCCTCTATCCTATCCTATCCTCTATCCTATCCTACCCTCTATCCTATCCTCTATCCTATCCTATCCTCTATCCTATTCTATCCTCTATCCTATCCTATCCTCTATCCCATCCTATCCTCTATCCTATCCTATCCTATCCTCTATCCTATCCTCTATCCTATCCTATCCTCTATCCTATCCTATGCTCTATCCTATCCTATCCTCTATCCTATCCTATCCTCTATCCTATCCTTTCCTCAATCCTATTATATCCTCTATCCTATCCTATCCTCTATTCTATCCTATCCTCTACCCTATCCTATCCTCTATCCTATCCTATCCTCTATCCTATCCTATCCTCTATCCTATCCTATCCTCTATCCTATCCTATCCTCTATCCTATCCTATCCTCTATCCTATCCTATCCTCTATCCTATCCTATCCTCTATCCTATCCTATCCTCTATCCTATCCTATCCTCTATCCTATCCTATCCTCTATCCTATCCTTTCCTCAATCCTATTATATCCTCTATCCTATCCTATCCTATCCTATCCTATCCCCTATTCTATCCTATCCTCTACCCTATCCTATCCTCTATCCTATCCTATCCTTATCCTATCCTATCCTCTATCCTATCCTATCCAACTATTCTATCCTCTATCCTATCCTCTATCCTATCCTATCCTCTATCCTATCCTATCTCTATCCTCTAACCTATCCTATCCTCAATCCTATCCTATCCTCCTATCCTATCCCTATCTCCTCATTCCTATATATCCTCTATCCTCCTATCCCCTATTCTATCCAATCTCTACGCTATCCTATCCTCTATCCTATCCTATCCTTCTATCCTATCCTATCCTCTATCCTATCCTCTATCCTATCCTATCCTCTATCCTATCCTATCCTCTATCCTATCCTATCCTCTATCCTATCCTATCCTCTATCCTATCCTATCCTCTATCCTCTATCCTCTATCCTATCCTATCCTCTATCCTATCCAATCCTCTATCCTATCCTCTATCCAATCCTATCCTCTATCCTATACTATCCTCAATCCTATCCTATCCTCTATCCTATCCTATCCTCTATCCTATTCTATCCTCTATCCTATCCTATCCTCTATCCCATCCTATCCTCTATCCTATCCTATCCTCTATCCTATCCTATCCTCTATCCTATCCTCTATCCTATCCTATCCTCTATCCTATCCTATCCTCTATCCTATCCTATCCTCTATCCTATCCTATCCTATATCCTATCCTATCCTCTATCCTATCCTATCCTCTATCCTATCCTATCCTCTATCCTATCCTATCCTCTATCCTATCCTTTCCTCAAACCTATTATATCCTCTATCCTATCCTATCCCCTATTCTATCCTATCCTCTACCCTATCCTATCCTCTATCCTATCCTATCCTTTATCCTATCCTATCCTCTATCCTATCCTATCCTCTATCCTATCCTATCCTCTATCCTATTATATCCTCTATCCTATCCTATCCTCTATCCTATTATATCCTCTATCCTATCCTATCCTCTACCTTATCCTATACTCTATCCTATCCAATTACCTATCCTATCCTCTATCCTATCCTATCCACTATCCTATCCTATCCTCTATCCTATCCTATCCCCTATCCTATCCTCTATCCTATCCTATCTTCTATCCTATCCTATCCTCTATCCTATCCTATCCTCTATCCTATCCTATCCTCTATCCTATCCTATAATCTATCCTATCCTATCCTCTATCCTATCCTATCCTCTATCCTACTCTATCCTCTATCCTATCCTATCCTCTATCCTATCCTATCCTCTATCCTATCCTTTCCTCAATCCTATTATATCCTCTATCCTATCCTATCCTCTATCCTATCCTATCCTCTATCCTATCCTATCCTCTATCCTATCCTATCCTCTATCCTAACCTATCCTCTATCCTATCCTATCCTCTATCCTATCCTATCCTCTATCCTATCCTATCCGCTATCCTATCCTATCTTCTATCCGATCCTCTATCCTAACCTATCCTCTATCCTATCCTATCCTCTATCCTATCCTATCCTCTATCCTATCCTATCCTCTATCCTATCCTATCCTCTATCCTCTATCCTCTATCCTATCCTATCCTCTATCCTATCCTATCCTCTATCCTATCCTATCCTCTATCCTATCCTCTATCCTATCCTATCCTCTATCCTATCCTATCCTCTATTCTATCCTCTATCCTATCCTCTATCCAATCCTATCCTCTATCCTATCCTATCCTCTATCCTATCCTATCCTCTATCCTAACCTATCCTCTATCCTATCCTATCCTCTATCCTATCCTATCCTCTATCCTCTATCCTCTATCCTATCCTATCCTCTATCCTATCCTATCCTCTATCCTATTCTATCCTCTATTCTATCCTCTATCCTATCCTCTATCCAATCCTATCCTCTATCCTATCCTATCCTCTATCCTATCCTATCCTCTATCCTATCCTATCCTCTATCCTATCCTATCCTCTATCCTATCCTATCCTCTATCCTATCCTATCCTCTATCCTATCCTTTCCTCAATCCTATTATATCCTCTATCCTATCCTATCCTCTATTATATCCTTTCCTCTATCCTAACCTATCCTCTATCCGATCCTCTATCGTATCCTATCCTCTATCCTATAGTCTATCCTATCCTCTATCCTATCCTATCCTCTATCCTATCCTATCCTCTATCCTATCCTATCCTCTATCCTATCCTATCCTCTATCCTATCCTTTCCTCTATCCTATCCTATCCTCTATCCTATCCTATCCTCTATCCTATCCTATCCTCTATCCTATCCTATCCTCTATCCTATCCTATCCTCTATCCTATCCTATCCTCTATCCTCTATCCTCTATCCTATCCTATCCTCTATCCTATCCAATCCTCTATCCTATCCTCTATCCAATCCTATCCTCTATCCTATACTATCCTCAATCCTATCCTATCCTCTATCCTATCCTATCCTCTATCCTATTCTATCCTCTATCCTATCCTATCCTCTATCCCATCCTATCCTCTATCCTATCCTATCCTCTATCCTATCCTATCCTCTATCCTATCCTCTATCCTATCCTATCCTCTATCCTATCCTATCCTCTATCCTATCCTATCCTCTATCCTATCCTATCCTATATCCTATCCTATCCTCTATCCTATCCTATCCTCTATCCTATCCTATCCTCTATCCTATCCTATCCTCTATCCTATCCTTTCCTCAATCCTATTATATCCTCTATCCTATCCTATCCCCTATTCTATCCTATCCTCTACCCTATCCTATCCTCTATCCTATCCTATCCTTTATCCTATCCTATCCTCTATCCTATCCTATCCTCTATCCTATCCTATCCTCTATCCTATTATATCCTCTATCCTATCCTATCCTCTATCCTATTATATCCTCTATCCTATCCTATCCTCTACCTTATCCTATACTCTATCCTATCCAATTACCTATCCTATCCTCTATCCTATCCTATCCACTATCCTATCCTATCCTCTATCCTATCCTATCCCCTATCCTATCCTCTATCCTATCCTATCTTCTATCCTATCCTATCCTCTATCCTATCCTATCCTCTATCCTATCCTATCCTCTATCCTATCCTATAATCTATCCTATCCTATCCTCTATCCTATCCTATCCTCTATCCTACTCTATCCTCTATCCTATCCTATCCTCTATCCTATCCTATCCTCTATCCTATCCTTTCCTCAATCCTATTATATCCTCTATCCTATCCTATCCTCTATCCTATCCTATCCTCTATCCTATCCTATCCTCTATCCTATCCTATCCTCTATCCTAACCTATCCTCTATCCTATCCTATCCTCTATCCTATCCTATCCTCTATCCTATCCTATCCGCTATCCTATCCTATCTTCTATCCGATCCTCTATCCTAACCTATCCTCTATCCTATCCTATCCTCTATCCTATCCTATCCTCTATCCTATCCTATCCTCTATCCTATCCTATCCTCTATCCTCTATCCTCTATCCTATCCTATCCTCTATCCTATCCTATCCTCTATCCTATCCTATCCTCTATCCTATCCTCTATCCTATCCTATCCTCTATCCTATCCTATCCTCTATTCTATCCTCTATCCTATCCTCTATCCAATCCTATCCTCTATCCTATCCTATCCTCTATCCTATCCTATCCTCTATCCTAACCTATCCTCTATCCTATCCTATCCTCTATCCTATCCTATCCTCTATCCTCTATCCTCTATCCTATCCTATCCTCTATCCTATCCTATCCTCTATCCTATTCTATCCTCTATTCTATCCTCTATCCTATCCTCTATCCAATCCTATCCTCTATCCTATCCTATCCTCTATCCTATCCTATCCTCTATCCTATCCTATCCTCTATCCTATCCTATCCTCTATCCTATCCTATCCTCTATCCTATCCTATCCTCTATCCTATCCTTTCCTCAATCCTATTATATCCTCTATCCTATCCTATCCTCTATTATATCCTTTCCTCTATCCTATCCTATCCTCTATCCGATCCTCTATCGTATCCTATCCTCTATCCTATAGTCTATCCTATCCTCTATCCTATCCTATCCTCTATCCTATCCTATCCTCTATCCTATCCTATCCTCTATCCTATCCTATCCTCTATCCTATCCTATCCTCTATCCTATCCTATCCTCTATCCTATCCTATCCTCTATCCTATCCTGTCCTCTATCCTGTCCTATCCTTTATCCTATCCTATCCTCTATCCTATCCTATCTTCTATCCGATCCTCTATCCTATCCTATCCTCTATCCTATCCTATCTTCTATCCGATCCTCTATCCTATCCTATCCTCTATCCTATCCTATCCTCTATCCTACTCTATCCTCTATCCTATCCTATCCTCTATCCTATCCTATCCACTATCCTATCCTATCCTCTATCCTATCCTATCCTCTATCCTATCCTATCCTCTATCCTATCCTATCCTCTATCCTATCCTATCCTCTATCCTAACCTATCCTCTATCCTATCCTATCCTCTATCCTATCCTATCCTCTATCCTATCCTATCCGCTATCCTATCCTATCTTCTATCCGATCCTCTATCCTATCCTATCCTCTATCCTATCCTATCCTCTATCCTACTCTATCCTCTATCCTATCCTATCCTCTATCCTATCCTATCCTCTATCCTAACCTATCCTCTATCCTATCCTATCCTCAATCCTATTATATCCTCTATCCTATCCTATCCTCTATCCTATCCTCTATCCTATCCTATCCTCTATCCTATCCTATCCTCTATTCTATCCTCTATCCTATCCTCTATCCAATCCTATCCTCTATCCTATCCTATCCTCTATCCTATCCTATCCTCTATCCTAACCTATCCTCTATCCTATCCTATCCTCTATCCTATCCTATCCTCTATCCTCTATCCTCTATCCTATCCTATCCTCTATCCTATCCTATCCTCTATCCTATTCTATCCTCTATTCTATCCTCTATCCTATCCTCTATCCAATCCTATCCTCTATCCTATCCTATCCTCTATCCTATCCTATCCTCTATCCTATCCTATCCTCTATCCTATCCTATCCTCTATCCTATCCTATCCTCTATCCTATCCTGTCCTCTATCCTGTCCTATCCTTTATCCTATCCTATCCTCTATCCTATCCTATCTTCTATCCGATCCTCTATCCTATCCTATCCTCTATCCTATCCTATCTTCTATCCGATCCTCTATCCTATCCTATCCTCTATCCTATCCTATCCTCTATCCTACTCTATCCTCTATCCTATCCTATCCTCTATCCTATCCTATCCACTATGCTATCCACTATCCTCTATCCTATCCTCTATCCTATCCTATCCTCTATCCTATCCTATCCTCTATCCTATCCTATCCTCTATCCTATCCTATCCTCTATCCTATCCTATCTCTATCCTATCCTATCCTCTATCCTATCCTATCCTCTATCCTATCCTTTCCTCAATCCTATTATATCCTCTATCCTATCCTATCCCCTATTCTATCCTATCCTCTAACCTATCCTATCCTCTATCCTATCCTATCCTCTATCCTATCCTATCATCTATCCTATCCTATCCTCTACCTTATCCTATCCTCTATCCTATCCTATCCTCTATCCTATCCTATCCTCTATCCTATCCTATCATCTATCCTATCCTCTATCCTATCCTATCCTCTATCCTATCCTATCCTCTATCCTATCCTCTATCCTATCCTATCCTCTATCCTATCCTATCCTCTATCCTATCCTCTATCCTATCCTATCCTCTATCCTATCCTCTATCCTATCCTATCCTCTATCCTATCCTCTATCCTATCCTATCCTCTATCCTATCCAATCCTCTATCCTGTCCTATCCTTTATCCTATCCTATCCTCTATCCTATCCTATCCTCTATCCTATACTATCATCTACCTTATCCTATCCTCTATCCTATCCAATTACCTATCCTATCCTCTATTATATCCTTTCCTCTATAATATCCTATCCTCTATCCGATCCTCTATCCTATCCTATCCTCTATCCTACCCTCTATCCTATCCTCTATCCTATCCTCTATCCTATCCTATCCTCTATCCTATCCTATCCTCTATTCTATCCTATCCTCTATCATATACTATCCTCTATCCTATCCTATCCTCTATCCTATCCTATCTTCTATCCGATCCTCTATCCTATCCTATCCTCTATCCTATCCTATCTTCTATCCGATCCTCTATCCTATCCTATCCTCTATCCTATCCTATCCTCTATCCTATCCTATCCTCTATCCTATCCTATCCTCTATCCTATCCTATCCACTATCCTATCCTATCCTCTATCCTATCCTATCCTCTATCCTATCCTCTATCCTATCCTATCCTCTATCCTATCCTATCCTCTATCCTATCCTATCCTCTATCCTATCCTATCCTCTATCCTATCCTTTCCTCAATCCTATTATATCCTCTATCCTATCCTATCCCCTATTCTATCCTATCCTCTACCCTATCCTATCCTCTATCCTATCCTATCCTTTATCCTATCCTATCCTCTATCCTATCCTATCCTCTATCCTATCCTATCCTCTATCCTATTATATCCTCTATCCTATCCTATCCTCTATCCTATTATATCCTCTATCCTATCCTATCCTCTACCTTATCCTATACTCTATCCTATCCAATTACCTATCCTATCCTCTATCCTATCCTATCACTATCCTATCCTATCCTCTATCCTATCCTATCCCTATCCTATCCTCTATCCTATCCTATCCTCTATCCTATCCTATTCCTCTATCCTATCCTATCCTCTATCCTATCCTATCCTCTATCCTATCCTATAATCTATCCTATCCTATCCTCTATCCTATCCTATCCTCTATCCTATCCTCTATCCTATCCTATCCGCTATCCTATCCTATCTTCTATCCGATCCTCTATCCTATCCTATCCTCTATCCTATCCTATCCTCTATCCTATCCTATCCTCTATTCTATCCTATCCTCTATCATATACTATCCTCTATCCTATCCTATCCTCTATCCTATCCTATCTTCTATCTTATCCTATCCTCTATCCTCTATCCTATCCTATCCTCTATCCTATCCTATCCTCTATCCTATCCTATCCTCTATCCTATCCTATCCTCTATCCTATCCTATCCTATATCCTATCCTATCCTCTATCCTATCCTCTATCCTATCCTATCCTCTATCCTATCCTATCCTCTATCCTATCCTCTATCCTATCCTATCCTATCCTCTTATCCTATCCTCTATCCTATCCTATCCTCTATCCTATCCTCTATCCTATCCTATCCTCTATCCTATCCTATCCTCTATCCTGTCCTATCCTTTATCCTATCCTATCCTCTATCCTATCCTATCCTCTATCCTATACTATCATCTACCTTATCCTATCCTCTATCCTATCCAATTACCTATCCTATCCTCTATTATATCCTTTCCTCTATCCTATCCTATCCTCTATCCGATCCTCTATCCTATCCTATCCTCTATCCTATCCTCTATCCTATCCTCTATCCTATCCTCTATCCTATCCTATCCTCTATCCTATCCTATCCTCTATCCTATCCTATCCTCTATCCTATCCTATCCTCTATCCTATCCTATCCTATATCCTATCCTATCCTCTATCCTATCCTATCCTCTATCCTATCCTATCCTGTATCCTATCCTTTACTCAATCGTATTATATCCTCTATCCTATCCTATCCCCTATTCTATCCTATCCTCTACCCTATCCTATCCTCTATCCTATCCTATCCTCTATCCTATCCTATCATCTATCCTATCCTATCCTCTATCCTATCCTATCCTCTATCCTATCCTATCCTCTATCCTATCCTATCCTCTATCCTATCCTATCCTCTATCCTATCCTATCCTCTATCCTATCCTATCCTCTATCCTATCCTATCCTCTATCCTATCCTATCCTCTATCCTATCCTATCCTCTATCCTATCCTATCCTCTATCCTATCCTATCCTCTATCCTATCCTATCCTCTATCCTATCCTATCCTCTATCCTATCCTTTCCTCAATCCTATTATATCCTCTATCCTATCCTATCCCCTATTCTATCCTATCCTCTAACCTATCCTATCCTCTATCCTATCCTATCCTCTATCCTATCCTATCATCTATCCTATCCTATCCTCTATCCTATCCTATCCTCTATCCTATCCTATCCTCTATCCTATCCTATCCTCTATCCTATCCTATCATCTATCCTATCCTCTATCCTATCCTATCCTCTATCCTATCCTATCCTCTATCCTATCCTCTATCCTATCCTATCCTCTATCCTATCCTATCCTCTATCCTATCCTCTATCCTATCCTATCCTCTATCCTATCCTCTATCCTATCCTATCCTCTATCCTATCCTATCCTCTATCCTATCCTATCCTCTATCATATACTATCCTCTATCCTATGCTATCCTCTATCCTATCCTATCTTCTATCCGATCCTCTATCCTATCCTATCCTCTATCCTATCCTATCTTCTATCCGATCCTCTATCCTATCCTATCCTCTATCCTATCCTATCCTCTATCCTACTCTATCCTCTATCCTATCTATCCTATCCTATCCTATCCTCTATCCTATCCTCTATCCTATCCTATCCACTATCCTATCCTCTATCCTATCCTATCCTCTATCCTATCCTCTATCCTATCCTATCCTCTATCCTATTCTATCCTCTATAGTATCCTAGCCTCTATCCCATCCTATCCTCTATCCTATCCTATCCTTTATCCTATCCTATCCTCTATCGTATCCTCTATCCTATCCTATCCTCTATCCTATCCTATCCTCTATCCTATCCTATCCTCTATCCTATCCTATCCTCTATCCTATCCTATCCTCTATCCTATCCTATCCTCTATCCTATCCTATCCTCTATCCTATCCTATCCTCTATCCTATCCTTTCCTCAATCCTATTATATCCTCTATCCTATCCTATCCCCTATTCTATCCTATCCTCTACCCTATCCTATCCTCTATCCTATCCTATCCTTTATCCTATCATATCCTCTATCCTATCCTATCCTCTATCCTATCCTATCCTCTATCCTATTATATCCTCTATCCTATCCTATCCTCTATCCTATTATATCCTCTATCCTATCCTATCCTCTACCTTATCCTATACTCTATCCTATCCAATTACCTATCCTATCCTCTATCCTATCCTATCCACTATCCTATCCTATCCTCTATCCTATCCTATCCCCTATCCTATCCTCTATCCTATCCTATCCTCTATCCTATCCTATCCTCTATCCTATCCTATCCTCTATCCTATCCTATCCTTTATCCTATCCTAACCTCTATCCTATCCTATCCTCTATCCTATACTATCATCTACCTTATCCTATCCTCTATCCTATCCAATTACCTATCCTATCCTCTATTATATCCTTTCCTCTATCCTATCCTATCCCCTATCCGATCCTCTGTCCTATCCTATCCTCTATCCTATCCTCTATCCTATCCTCTATCCGATCCTCTATCCTATCCTATCCTCTATCCTATCCTCTATCCTATCCTCTATCCTATCCTCTATCCTATCCTATCCTCTATCCTATCCTATCCTCTATCCTATCCTATCCTCTATCCTATCCTATCCTCTATCCTATCCTATCCTATATCCTATCCTATCCTCTATCCTATCCTATCCTCTATCCTATCCTATCCTGTATCCCTATCCTTTACTCAATCCTATTATATCCTCTATCCTATCCTATCCTCTATCCTATCCTATCTTCTATCCGATCCTCTATCCTATCCTATCCTCTATCCTATCCTATCCTCTATCCTACTCTATCCTCTATCCTATCCTATCCTCTATCCTATCATATCCTCTATCCTATCCTATCCTCTATCCTATCCTATCCTCTATCCTATCCTATCCTCTATCCTATCCTATCCTCTATCCTATCCTATCCTCTATCCTATCCTATCCTCTATCCTATCCTATCCTCTATCCTCTATCCTCTATCCTATCCTATCCTCTATCCTATCCAATCCTCTATCCTATCCTCTATCCAATCCTATCCTCTATCCTATACTATCCTCTATCCTATCCTATCCTCTATCCTATCCTATCCTCTATCCTATTCTATCCTCTATCCTATCCTATCCTCTATCCCATCCTATCCTCTATCCTATCCTATCCTCTATCCTATCCTATCCTCTATCCTATCCTCTATCCTATCCTATCCTCTATCCTATCCTATCCTCTATCCTATCCTATCCTCTATCCTATCCTATCCTCTATCCTATCCTCTATCCTATCCTATCCTCTATCCTATCCTATCCTATATCCTATCCTATCCTCTATCCTATCCTATCCTCTATCCTATCCTATCCTCTATCCTATCCTATCCTCTATCCTATCCTTTCCTCAATCCTATTATATCCTCTATCCTATCCTATCCCCTATTCTATCCTATCCTCTACCCTATCCTATCCTCTATCCTATCCTATCCTTTATCCTATCCTATCCTCTATCCTATCCTATCCTCTATCCTATCCTATCCTCTATCCTATTATATCCTCTATCCTATCCTATCCTCTATCCTATTATATCCTCTATCCTATCCTATCCTCTACCTTATCCTATACTCTATCCTATCCAATTACCTATCCTATCCTCTATCCTATCCTATCCACTATCCTATCCTATCCTCTATCCTATCCTATCCCCTATCCTATCCCTCTATCCTATCCTATCTTCTATCCTATCCTATCCTCTATCCTATCCTATCCTCTATCCTATCCTATCCTCTATCCTATCCTATAATCTATCCTATCCTATCCTCTATCCTATCCTATCCTCTATCCTACTCTATCCTCTATCCTATCCTATCCTCTATCCTATCCTATCCTCTATCCTATCCTTTCCTCAATCCTATTATATCCTCTATCCTATCCTATCCTCTATCCTATCCTATCCTCTATCCTATCCTATCCTCTATCCTATCCTATCCTCTATCCTAACCTATCCTCTATCCTATCCTATCCTCTATCCTATCCTATCCTCTATCCTATCCTATCCTCTATCCTATCCTATCCTCTATCCTCTATCCTCTATCCTCTATCCTCTATCCTATCCTATCCTCTATCCTATCCTATCCTCTATCCTATCCTCTATCCTATCCTATCCTCTATCCTATCCTATCCTCTATTCTATCCTCTATCCTATCCTCTATCCAATCCTATCCTCTATCCTATCCTATCCTCTATCCTATCCTATCCTCTATCCTAACCTATCCTCTATCCTATCCTATCCTCTATCCTATCCTATCCTCTATCCTATCCTATCCTCTATCCTGTCCTATCCTTTATCCTATCCTATCCTCTATCCTATCCTATCCTCTATCCTATACTATCATCTACCTTATCCTATCCTCTATCCTATCCAATTACCTATCCTATCCTCTATTATATCCTTTCCTCTATCCTATCCTATCCTCTATCCGATCCTCTATCCTATCCTATCCTCTATCCTATCCTCTATCCTATCCTCTATCCTATCCTCTATCCTATCCTATCCTCTATCCTATCCTATCCTCTATCCTATCCTATCCTCTATCCTATCCTATCCTCTATCCTATCCTATCCTATATCCTATCCTATCCTCTATCCTATCCTATCCTCTATCCTATCCTATCCTGTATCCTATCCTTTACTCAATCGTATTATATCCTCTATCCTATCCTATCCCCTATTCTATCCTATCCTCTACCCTATCCTATCCTCTATCCTATCCTATCCTCTATCCTATCCTATCATCTATCCTATCCTATCCTCTATCCTATCCTATCCTCTATCCTATCCTATCCTCTATCCTATCCTATCCTCTATCCTATCCTATCCTCTATCCTATCCTATCCTCTATCCTATCCTATCCTCTATCCTATCCTATCCTCTATCCTATCCTATCCTCTATCCTATCCTATCCTCTATCCTATCCTATCCTCTATCCTATCCTATCCTCTATCCTATCCTATCCTCTATCCTATCCTATCCTCTATCCTATCCTATCCTCTATCCTATCCTTTCCTCAATCCTATTATATCCTCTATCCTATCCTATCCCTATTCTATCCTATCCTCTAACCTATCCTATCCTCTATCCTATCCTATCCTCTATCCTATCCTATCATCTATCCTATCCTATCCTCTATCCTATCCTATCCTCTATCCTATCCTATCCTCTATCCTATCCTATCCTCTATCCTATCCTATCATCTATCCTATCCTCTATCCTATCCTATCCTCTATCCTATCCTATCCTCTATCCTATCCTCTATCCTATCCTATCCTCTATCCTATCCTATCCTCTATCCTATCCTCTATCCTATCCTATCCTCTATCCTATCTCTATCCTATCCTATCCTATCCTCTATCCTATCCTATCCTCTATCTATCCTATCCTCTATCATATACTATCCTCTATCCTATGCTATCCTCTATCCTATCCTATCTTCTATCCGATCCTCTATCCTATCCTATCCTCTATCCTATCCTATCTCTATCCGATCTCTATCCTATCCTATCCTCTATCCTATCCTATCCTCTATCCTACTCTATCCTCTATCCTATCCTATCCTCTAATCCTATCCTATCCTCTATCCTATCCTATCCACTATCCTATCCTATCCTCTATCCTATCCTATCCTCCTATCCTATCCTCTATCCTATCCTATCCTCT
>NW_027489468.1:0-41505 GCF_050948215.1 Halictus rubicundus
TCGTATATTCTTCTATATTCTAGATATATTATGGTATATTCTGGTATATTCTGCTATATTCTAGTATATTTTATGGCAATATTATGGTATATTTCTGGTATATTCTGCTATATTGTAGTATATTCTGGCAATATTCTGGTATATTCTACTATATTCTAGTATATTCTGGCAATATTATGGTATATTCTGGTATATCTGCTATATTCTAGTATATTCAGGTATATGCTCGTATATTCTTCTATATTCTAGTAATATTATGGTATATTCTGATATATTCTAGTAATTCTGGATTATTCTGCTATATTCTCGTATATTCTAGTATATTCTGCTATATTCTAGTATATTCTAGTATATTCAGGTATATTCTCGTATATTCTTCTATATTCTAGTAATATTATCGTATATTCTGGTATGTTGTGGTATATTCTGCTATATTCTGGTATATTCTGCTATATTCTAGTATATTCTGGCAATATTATGGTATATTCTGGTATATTCTGCTATATTGTAGTATATTCTGGTATATTCTCGTATATTCTTCTATATTCTAGAAATATTATTGTATATTCTGGTATATTCTGCTATATTCTAGTATATTCTGGCAATATTATGGTATATTCTGGTATATTCTGCTATATTGTAGTATATTCTGGTATATTCTCGTAATTCTTCTATATTCTAGATATATTATGGTATATTTCTGGTATATTCTGCTATATTCTAGTATATTCTGGCAATATTATGGTATATTCTGGTATATTCTGCTATATTGTAGTATATTCTGGTATATTCTCGTATATTCTTCTATTATTCTAGAAATATATGGTATATTCTGGTATATTCTGCTATATTCTAGTATATTCTGGCAATATTAAGGTATATTCTTGTATATTCTGCTATATTGTAGTATATTCAGGTATATTCTCGTATATTCTTCTATATTCTAGAAATATTATGGTATATTGTGGTATATTCTTCTATATTCTAGTAATATTATGGTATATTCTGGTCTATTCTGGTATATTCTGGTATATTCTGCTATATTCTAGTATATTTTATGGCAATATTATGGTATATTCTGGTATATTCTGCTATATTGTAGTATATTCTGGCAATATTATGGTATATTCTGGTATATTCTGCTATATTCTAGTATATTCTGGCAATATTATGGTATATTCTGGTATATTCTGCTATATTCTAGTATATTCAGGTATATTCTCGTATATTCTTCTATATTCTAGTAATATTATGGTATATTCTGATATATTCTAGTATATTCTGGATTATTCTGCTATATTCTCGTAAATTCTAGTATATTCTGCTATATTCTAGTATATTCTAGTATATTCAGGTATATTCTCGTATATTCTTCTATATTCTAGTAATATTATCGTGTATTCTGGTATGTTGTGGTATATTCTGCTATATTCTAGTATATTCAGGTATATTCTCGTATATTCTTTTATATTCTAGTAACATTATGGTATATTCTAGTATATTCTGCTATATTCTAGTATATTCTGGTATATTCTGTTATATTCTAGTATATTCTGGTATATTCTGGTATATTCTAGTATATTCTGGTATATTCTCGTATATTCTTATATATTCTAGTAATATTCTGGTATATTCTGGTATATTCTGCTATATTCTAGTATATTCTGGCAATATTATGGTATATTCTGGTATATTCTGCTATATTCTAGTATATTCTGGCAATATTATGGTATATTCTGTATAATTCTGCTATATTCTAGTATATTCAGGTATATTCTCGTATATTCTTCTATATTCTAGTAATATTATGGTATATTTCTGATATATTCTAGTATATTCTGGATTATTCTGCTATATTCTCGTAAATTCTAGTATATTCTGCTATATTCTAGTATATTCTAGTATATTCAGGTATATTCTCGTATATTCTTCTATATTCTAGTAATATTATCGTGTATTCTGGTATGTTGTGGTATATTCCTGCTATATTCTAGTATATTCAGGTATATTCTCGTATATTCTTTATATTCTAGTAACATTATGGTATATTCTAGTATATTCTGCTATATTCTAGTATATTCTGGTATATTCTGTTATATTCTAGTATATTCTGGTATATTCTGGTATATTCTAGTATATTCTGGTATATTCTCGTATATTCTTATATATTCTAGTAATATTCTGGTATATTCTGGTATATTTCTGCTATATTCTAGTATATTCTGGCAATATTATGGTATATTCTGGTATATTCTGCTATAATTCTAGTATATTCTGGCAATACTTATGGTATATTCCTGGTATATTCTGCTATATTGTAGTATATTCTGGTACATTCTCGTATATTCTTCTATATTCTAGAATATTATGGTATATTCTGGTATATTCTGCTATATTCTAGTAATATTCTGGCAATATTATGGTTATATTCTGGTATATTCTGCTATATTTTGTAGTATATTCTGGTATATTCCTCGTATATTCTTCTATATTCTAGATATATTATGGTATATTCTGGTATATTCTGCTATATTCTAGTATATTCTGGCAATATTATGGTATATTCTGGTATATTCTGCTATATTGTAGTATATTCTGGTATATTCTCGTATATTCTTCTATATTCTAGATATATTATGGTATATTCTGGTATATTCTGCTATATCTAGTATAATGTATGGCATATTATGGTATATTCTGGTATATTCTGCTATATTGTAGTATATTCTGGCAATATTCTGGTATTTCTACTATATTCTAGTATATTCCTGGCAATATTATGGTATATTCTGGTATATTCTGCTATATTCTAGTATATTCAGGTATATGCTCGTATATTCTTCTATATTCTAGTAATATTATGTATATTCTGATATATTCTAGTATATTCTGGATTATTCTGCTATATTCTCGTATATTCTAGTATATTCTGCTATATTCTAGTATATTCTAGTATATTCAGGTATATTCTCGTATATTCTTCTATATTCTAGTAATATTATCGTATATTCTGGTATGTTGTGGTATATTCTGCTATATTCTGGTATATTCAGATATATTCTAGTATATTCTGGCAATATTTATGGTATAATCTGGTATATTCTGCTATACTGTAGTATATTCTGGTATATTCTCGTATATTCTTCTATATTCTAGATATATTATGGTTATATTCTGGTATAGTGCTGCTATATTCTACTATATTCTGGTAATATTATGGTATATTCTAGTATATTCTAGTATATTCAGGTATATTCTCGTATATTCTTCTATATTCCAGAAATATTATGGTATATTCTGGTCTATTCTGGTATATTCTGGTATATTCTGTTATATTCTAGTATATTTTATGGCAATATTGTGGTATATTCTGGTATATTCTGCTATATTCTAGTATATTCTGGCAATATTATGGTATATTCTGGTCTATTCTGGTATATTCTGGTATATTCTGCTATATTCTAGTATATTCTGGAAATATTATGGTATACTTCTGGTATATTCTGCTATATTGTAGTATATTCTGGTATATTCTCGTATATTCTTCTATATTCTAAATATATTGTGGTATATTCTGGTATATTCTGCTATATTCTAGTATATTCTGGCAATATTATGGTATATTCTGGTATATTCTGCTATAATGTAGTATATTCTGGTATATTCTCGTATATTCTTCTATATTCTAGAAATATTATGGTATATTCTGGGTATATTCTGCTATATTCTAGTATATTCTGGGAATATTAAGGTATATTCTTGTATATTCTGCTATATTGTAGTATATTCAGGTATATTCTCGTATATTCTTCTATATTCTAGAAATATTATGGTATATTCTGGTATATTTCTTCTATATTCTAGTAATATTATGGTATATTCTGGTCTATCTGGTATATTCTGGTATATTCTGCTATATTCTAGTATATTTTATGGCAATATTATGGTATATTCTGGTATATTCTTGCTATATTTCTAGTATATTCTGGCAATATTATGGTATATTCTGGTATATTCTGCTATATTCTAGTATATTCTGGCAATATTATGGTATATTCTTCGATATTCTAGAAATATTATGGTATATTCCTGGTATAATTCTGCTATATTCTAGTATATTCCTGGCAATATTATGGTATATTCTGGTATATTCTGCTATATTGTAGTATATTCTGGTATATTCTCGTATATTCTTCTATATTCTAGATATATTATGGTATATTCTGGTATATTCTGCTATATTCTAGTATATTCTGGCAATATTATGGTATATTCTGGTATATTCTGCTATATTCTAGTATATTCTGGCAATATTATGGTATATTCTGGTATATTCTGCTATATTGTAGTATATTCTGGTATATTCTCGTATATTCTTCTATATTCTAGAAATATTATGGTATATTCTGTATATTCTGCTATATTCTAGTATATTCTGGCAATATTATGGTATATTCTGGTATATTCTGCTATATTGTAGTATATTCTGGGTATATTCTCGTATATTCTTCTATATTCTAGATATATTATGGTATATTCTGGTATATTCTGCTATATTCTAGTATATTTTATGGCAATATTATGGTATATTCTGGTATATTCTGCTATATTGTAGTATATTCTGGCAATATTCTGGTATATTCTGCTATATTCTAGTATATTTCTGGCAATATTATGGTATATTCTGCTATATTCTAATATATTCAGGTATATGCTCGTATATTCTTCAATATTCTAGTAATATTATGGTATATTCTGATTATATTCTAGTATATTCTGGATTATTCTGCTATATTCTCGTATATTCTAGTATATTCTGCTATATTCTAGTATATTCTAGTATATTCAGGTATATTCTCGTATATTCTTCTATATTCTAGTAATATTTATCGTATATTCTGGTATGTTGTGGTATATTCTGCTATATTCTGGTATATTCAGATATATTCTAGTATATTCCTGGCAATATTATGGTATATTCTGGTATATTCTGCTATACTGTAGTATATTCTGGTATATTCCTCGTATATTCTTCTATATTCTAGATATATGATGGTATATTCTGGTATATTCTGCTATATTCTACTATATTCTGGTAATATTATGGTATATTCTGGTATATTCTGCTATATTCTAGTATATTCAGATATATTCTCGTATATTCTTATATATTCTAGTAATATTATTGGTATATCCTAGTATATTCTGCTATATTCTAGTATATTCTATTATATTCTCGTATATTCTTCTTAGTATTCTAGTATATTTATGGTATATTCTAGTATATTCTAGTATATTCAGGTATATTCTCGTATATTCTTCTATATTCCAGAATATTATGGGATATTTCTGGTCTATTCTGGTATATTCTGCTATATTCTGCTATATTCTGAGTATATTTTATGGCAATATTATTGTATATTCTGGTATATTCTGCTATATTCTAGTATATTCTGGCAATATTATGGTATATTCTGGTCTATTCTGGTATATTCTGGTATATTCTGGCTATAGTTCTTGGTATTTCTGGCAATATATGTGCATATTCTGGGTATATTCTGCTATACTGTAGTATATTCTGGTATATTCTCGTAGTATTCTTCTAGTATTCTAGATAGTATTATGGTATGATTCTGGGTATAGTCTGCTAATATTATACTATATCTGTAATATTATGGTATATTCTGTATATTCTGCTATATTCTAGTATATTCAGATATATTCTCGTATATTCTTATATATTCTAGTAATATTATGGTATATCCTAGTATATTCTGCTATATTCTAGTATATTCTATTATATTCTCGTATATTCTTCTATATTCTAGTAATATTATGGTATATTCTAGTATATTCTAGTATATTCAGGTATATTCTCGTATATTCTTCTATATTCCAGAAATATTATGGTATATTCTGGTCTATTCTGG
This sequence comes from Halictus rubicundus, assembly GCF_050948215.1. Lineage (NCBI taxonomy): Eukaryota > Metazoa > Arthropoda > Insecta > Hymenoptera > Halictidae > Halictus > Halictus rubicundus. Next base: position 5,931 of record NW_027489468.1, read on the forward strand.
TATATTCTGGTATATTCTGCTATATTCTAGTATATTTTATGGCAATATTATGGTATATTCTGGTATATTCTGCTATATTCTAGTATATTCTGGCAATATTATGGTATATTCTGGTCTATTCTGGTATATTCTGGTATATTCTGCTATATTCTAGTATATTCTGGAAATATTATGGTATATTCTGGTATATTCTGCTATATTGTAGTATATTCTGGTATATTCTCGTATATTCTTCTATATTCCTAGATATATTATGGTATATTCTGGTATATTTCTGCTATATTCTACTATATTCTGTTAATATTATGGTATATTCTGGTATATTCTGCTATATTCTAGTATATTCAGGTATATTCTCGTATATTCTTCTATATTCCAGAAAATATTATGGTATATTCTGGTATATTCTGCTATATTCTAGTATATTTTATGGCAATATTATGGTATATTCTGGTATATTCTGCTATATTCTAGTATATTCTGGCAATATTATGGTATATTCTGGTCTATTCTGGTCTATTCTGGTATATTCTGCTATATTCTAGTATATTCTGGCAATATTTATGGTATATTCTGGGTATATTCTGCTATATTCTAGTATATTCAGGTACATTCTCGTAAATTCTTCTATATTCTAGAAATATTATTGTATATTCTGGTATATTCTTCTATATTCTAGTATATTCTGGTATATTCTTGTATATTCTGGTATATTCTGTTATATTCTAGTATATTCAGGTATATTCTCGTATATTCCTTCTATATTCTAGATATATTATGGTATATTCTGGTATATTCTGCTATATTCTACTATATTCTGTTAATATTATGGTATATTCTGGTATATTCTGCTATATTCTAGTATATTCAGGTATATTCTCGTATATTCTTCTATATATTCCAGAAATATTATGGTATATTCTGGTCTATTCTGGTATATTCTGGTATATTCTGCTATATTCTAGTATATTTTATGGCAATATTATGGTATATTCTGGTATATTCTGCTATATTCTAGTATATTCTGGCAATATTATGGTATATTCTGGTCTATTCTGGTATATTCTGGTATATTCTGCTATATTCTAGTATATTCTGGCAATATTATGGTATATTCTGGTATATTCTGCTATATTGTAGTATATTCTGGTATATTCTCGTATATTCTTCTATATTCTAGATATATTATGGTATATTCTGGTATATTCTGCTATATTCTACTATATTCTGATAATATTATGGTATATTCTGGTATATTCTGCTATATTCTAGTATATTCAGGTACATTCTCGTATATTCTTCTATATTCTAGAAATATTATTGTATATTCTGGTATATTCTTCTATATTCTAGTATATTCTGGTATATTCTCGTATATTCTAGTATATTCTGCTATATTCTAGTATATTCAGGTATATTCTCGTATATTCTTATATATTCTAGTAATATTATGGTATATCCTAGTATATTCTGCTATATTCTAGTATATTCTATTATATTCTCGTATATTCTTCTATATTCTAGTAATATTATGGTATATTCTAGTATATTCTGCTATATTCTAGTATATTCTAGTATATTCAGGTATATTGTCGTATATTCTTCTATATTCTAGATATATTATGGTATATTCTGGTATATTCTGCTATATTCTACTATATTCTGGTAATATTATGGTATATTCTGGTATATTCTGCTATATTCTAGTATATTCACATATATTCTCGTATATTCTTATATATTCTAGTAATATTATGGTATATCCTAGTATATTCTGCTATATTCTAGTATATTCTATTATATTCTCGTATATTCTTCTATATTCTAGTAATATTATGGTATATTCTAGTATATTCTAGTATATTCAGGTATATTCTCGTATATTCTTCTATATTCCAGAAATATTATGGTATATTCTGGTCTATTCTGGTATATTCTGGTATATTCTGCTATATTCTACTATATTTTATGGCAATATTATGGTATATTCTGGTATATTCTGCTATATTCTAGTATATTCTGGCAATATTATGGTATATTCTGGTCTATTCTGGTATATTCTGGTATATTCTGCTATATTCTAGTATATTCTGGCAATATTATGGTATATTCTGGTATATTCTGCTATACTGTAGTATATTCTGGTATATTCTCGTATATTCTTCTATATTCTAGATATATTATGGTATATTCTGGTATATTCTGCTATATTCTACTATATTCTGGTAATATTATGGTATATTCTGGTATATTCTGCTATATTCTAGTATATTCAGATATATTCTCGTATATTCTTATATATTCTAGTAATATTATGGTATATCCTAGTATATTCTGCTATATTCTAGTATATTCTATTATATTCTCGTATATTCTTCTATATTCTAGTAATATTATGGTATATTCTAGTATATTCTAGTATATTCAGGTATATTCTCGTATATTCTTCTATATTCTAGATATATTATGGTATATTCTGGTATATTCTGCTATATTCTACTATATTCTGTTAATATTATGGTATAATCTGGTACTGCTATACTGTAGTATATTCTGGTATATTCTCGTATATTCTTCTATATTCTAGATATATTATGGTATATTCTGGTATATTCTGCTATATTCTACTATATTCTATTATATTTCTCGTATATTCTTCTATATTCTAGTAATATTATGGTATATTCTAGTATATTCTAGGTATATTCAGGTATATTCTCGTATATTCTTCTATATTCCAGAAATATTATGGTATATTCTGGTCTATTCTGGTATATTCTGGTATATTCTGCTATATTCTAGTATATTTTATGGCAATATTATGGTATATTCTGGTATATTCTGCTATATTCTAGTATATTCTGGCAATATTATGGTATATTCTGGTCTATTCTGGTATATTCTGGTATATTCTGCTATATTCTAGTATATTCTGGAAATATTATGGTATATTCTGGTATATTCTGCTATATTGTAGTATATTCTGGTATATTCTCGTATATTCTTCTATATTCTAGATATATTATGGTATATTCTGGTATATTCTGCTATATTCTACTATATTCTGTTAATATTATGGTATATTCTGGTATATTCTGCTATATTCTAGTATATTCAGGTATATTCTCGTATATTCTTCTATATTCCAGAAATATTATGGTATATTCTGGTATATTCTGCTATATTCTAGTATATTTTATGGCAATATTATGGTATATTCTGGTATATTCTGCTATATTCTAGTATATCTGGTCTATTCTGGTCTATTCTGGTATATTCTGCTATATTCTAGTATATTCTGGCAATATTATAGTATAGTTCTGGTATATTCTGCTATATTGTAGTATATTCTGGTATATTCTCGTATATTCTTCTATATTCTAGATATATTATGGTATATTCTGGTATATTCTGCTATATTCTACTATATTCTGATAATATTATGGTATATTCTGGTATATTCTGCTATATTCTAGTATATTCAGGTACATTCTCGTATATTCTTCTATATTCTAGAAATATTATTGTATATTCTTGTATATTCTTCTATATTCTAGTATATTCTGGTATATTCTCGTATATTCTAGTATATTCTGCTATATTCTAGATATTCAGGTATATTCTCGTATATTCTTATATATTCTAGTAATATTATGGTATATCCTAGTATATTCTGCTATATTCTAGTATATTCTATTATATTCTCGTATATTCTTCTATATTCTAGTAATATTATGGTATATTCTAGTATATTCTGCTATATTCTAGTATATTCTAGTATATTCAGGTATATTGTCGTATATTCTTCTATATTCTAGATATATTATGGTATATTCTGGTATATTCTGCTATATTCTACTATATTCTGGTAATATTATGGTATATTCTGGTATATTCTGCTATATTCTAGTATATTCAGATATATTCTCGTATATTCCTTATATATTCTAGTAATATTATGGTATATCCTAGTATATTCTGCTATATCTAGTATATTCTATTATATTCTCGTATATTCTTCTATATTCTAGTAATATTATGGTATATTCTAGTATATTCTAGTATATTCAGGTATATTCTCGTATATTCTTCTATATTCCAGAAATATTATGGTATATTCTGGTCTATTCTGGTATATTCTGGTTATATTCTGCTATATTCTACTATATTTTATGGCAATATTATGGTATATTCTGGTATATTCTGCTATATTCTAGTATATTCTGGCAATATTATGGTATATTCTGGTCTATTCTGGTATATTCTGGTATATTCTGCTATATTCTAGTATATTCTGGCAATATTATGGTATATTCTGGTATATTCTGCTATACTGTAGTAATATTCTGGTATATTCTCGTATATTCTTCTATATTCTAGATATATTATGGTATATTCTGGTATATTCTGCTATATTCTACTATATTCTGGTAATATTATGGTATATTCTGGTATATTCTGCTATATTCTAGTATATTCAGATATATTCTCGTATATTCTTATATATTCTAGTAATATTATGGTATATCCTAGTATATTCTGCTATATTCTAGTATATTCTATTATATTCTCGTATATTCTTCTATATTCTAGTAATATTATGGTATATTCTAGTATATTCTAGTATATTCAGGTATATTCTCGTATATTCTTCTATATTCCAGAAATATTATGGTATATTCTGGTCTATTCTGGTATATTCTGGTATATTCTGCTATATTCTACTATATTTTATGGCAATATTATGGTATATTCTGGTATATTCTGCTATATTCTAGTATATTCTGGCAATATTATGGTATATTCTGGTCTATTCTGGTATATTCTGGTATATTCTGCTATATTCTAGTATATTCTGGAAATATTATGGTATATTCTGGTATATTCTGCTATATTGTAGTATATTCTGGTATATTCTCGTATATTCTTCTATATTCTAGATATATTATGGTATATTCTGGTATATTCTGCTATATTCTACTATATTCTGTTAATATTATGGTATATTCTGGTATATTCTGCTATATTCTAGTATATTCAGGTATATTCTCGTATATTCTTCTATATTCCAGAAATATTATGGTATATTCTGGTATATTCTGCTATATTCTAGTATATTTTATGGCAATATTATGGTATATTCTGGTATATTCTGCTATATTCTAGTATATTCTGGCAATATTATGGTATATTCTGGTCTATTCTGGTCTATTCTGGTATATTCTGCTATATTCTAGTATATTCTGGCAATATTATGGTATATTCTGGTATATTCTGCTATATTGTAGTATATTCTGGTATATTCTCGTATATTCTTCTATATTCTAGATATATTATGGTATATTCTGGTATATTCTGCTATATTCTACTATATTCTGATAATATTATGGTATATTCTGGTATATTCTGCTATATTCTAGTATATTCAGGTACATTCTCGTATATTCTTCTATATTCTAGAAATATTATTGTATATTCTGGTATATTCTTCTATATTCTAGTATATTCTGGTATATTCTTGTATATTCTGGTATATTCTGTTATATTCTAGTATATTCAGGTATATTCTCGTATATTCTTCTATATTCTAGATATATTATGGTATATTCTGGTATATTCTGCTATATTCTACTATATTCTGTTAATATTATGGTATATTCTGGTATATTCTGCTATATTCTAGTATATTCAGGTATATTCTCGTATATTCTTCTATATTCCAGAAATATTATGGTATATTCTGGTCTATTCTGGTATATTCTGGTATATTCTGCTATATTCTAGGATATTTTATGGCAATATTATGGTATATTCTGGTATATTCTGCTATATTCTAGTATATTCTGGCAATATTATGGTATATTCTGGTCTATTCTGGTATATTCTGGTATATTCTGCTATATTCTAGTATATTCTGGCAATATTATGGTATATTCTGGTATATTCTGCTATATTGTAGTATATTCTGGTATATTCTCGTATATTCTTCTATATTCTAGATATATTATGGTATATTCTGGTATATTCTGCTATATTCTACTATATTCTGATAATATTATGGTATATTCTGGTATATTCTGCTATATTCTAGTATATTCAGGTACATTCTCGTATATTCTTCTATATTCTAGAAATATTATTGTATATTCTGGTATATTCTTCTATATTCTAGTATATTCTGGTATATTCTCGTATATTCTAGTATATTCTGCTATATTCTAGTATATTCAGGTATATTCTCGTATATTCTTATATATTCTAGTAATATTATGGTATATCCTAGTATATTCTGCTATATTCTAGTATATTCTATTATATTCTCGTATATTCTTCTATATTCTAGTAATATTATGGTATATTCTAGTATATTCTGCTATATTCTAGTATATTCTAGTATATTCAGGTATATTGTCGTATATTCTTCTATATTCTAGAAATATTAGGGTATATTCTGGTATATTCTGCTATATTCTAGTATATTCAGGTATATTCTAGTATATTCTACTGTATTCTAGTAATATTATGGTATATTCAGGTATATTCTGCTATATTCCAGTATATTCTTCTATATTCTAGTAATATTATCGTATATCTGTTATCTTCTGCTATAATCTGGTATATTCAGGTATATTCTCGTATATTCTTATATATGCTAGAAATATTATGGTATATTCTGGTATATTCTGCTATATTCTAGTATATTCTGGCAATATTATCGTATATTCAGGTATATTCTCGTATATTCTTCTATATTCTAGTAATGTTATGTTATATTATGATATATTCTTGTATATTCTGGTATATTCTGTTATATTCTAGTATATTCAGGTAATTTCTCGTATATTCTTCTATATTCTAGATATATTATGGTATATTCTGGTATATTCTGCTATATTCTACTATATTCTGTTAATATTATGGTATATTCTGGTATATTCTGCTATATTCTAGTATATTCAGGTATATTCTCGTATATTCTTCTATATTCCAGAAATATTATGGTATATTCTGGTCTATTCTGGTATATTCTGGTATATTCTGCTATATTCTAGTATATTTTATGGCAATATTATGGTATATTCTGGTATATTCTGCTATATTCTAGTATATTCTGGCAATATTTATGGTATATTCTGGTATATTCTGCTATATTCTAGTATATTCAGGTATATGCTCGTATATTCTTCTATATTCTAGTAATATTATGGTATATTCTGATATATTCTAGTATATTCTGGATTATTCTGCTATATTCTCGTATATTCTAGTATATTCTGCTATATTCTAGTATATTCTAGTATATTCAGGTATATTCTCGTATATTCTTCTATATTCTAGTAATATTATCGTATATTCTGGTATGTTGTGGTATATTCTGCTATATTCTGGTATATTCAGATATATTCTAGTATATTCTGGCAATATTATGGTATAATCTGGTATATTCTGCTATACTGTAGTATATTCTGGTATATTCTCGTATATTCTTCTATATTCTAGATATATTATGGTATATTCTGGTATATTCTGCTATATTCTACTATATTCTGGTAATATTATGGTATATTCTAGTATATTCTAGTATATTCAGGTATATTCTCGTATATTCTTCTATATTCCAGAAATATTATGGTATATTCTGGTCTATTCTGGTATATTCTGGTATATTCTGCTATATTCTAGTATATTTTATGGCAATATTATGGTATATTCTGGTATATTCTGCTATATTCTAGTATATTCTGGCAATATTATGGTATATTCTGGTCTATTCTGGTATATTCTGGTATATTCTGCTATATTCTAGTATATTCTGGAAATATTATGGTATATTCTGGTATATTCTGCTATATTGTAGTATATTCTGGTATATTCTCGTATATTCTTCTATATTCTAGATATATTATGGTATATTCTGGTATATTCTGCTATATTCTAGTATATTCTGGCAATATTATGGTATATTCTGGTATATTCTGCTATATTGTAGTATATTCTGGTATATTCTCGTATATTCTTCTATATTCTAGAAATATTATGGTATATTCTGGTATATTCTGCTATATTCTAGTATATTCTGGGAATATTAAGGTATATTCTTGTATATTCTGCTATATTGTAGTATATTCAGGTATATTCTCGTATATTCTTCTATATTCTAGAAATATTATGGTATATTCTGGTATATTCTTCTATATTCTAGTAATATTATGGTATATTCTGGTCTATTCTGGTATATTCTGGTATATTCTGCTATATTCTAGTATATTTTATGGCAATATTATGGTATATTCTGGTATATTCTGCTATATTCTAGTATATTCTGGCAATATTATGGTATATTCTGGTATATTCTGCTATATTCTAGTATATTCTGGCAATATTATGGTATATTCTTCGATATTCTAGAAATATTATGGTATATTCTGGTATATTCTGCTATATTCTAGTATATTCTGGCAATATTATGGTATATTCTGGTATATTCTGCTATATTGTAGTATATTCTGGTATATTCTCGTATATTCTTCTATATTCTAGATATATTATGGTATATTCTGGTATATTCTGCTATATTCTAGTATATTCTGGCAATATTATGGTATATTCTGGTATATTCTGCTATATTGTAGTATATTCTGGTATATTCTCGTATATTCTTCTATATTCTAGAAATATTATGGTATATTCTGGTATATTCTGCTATATTCTAGTATATTCTGGCAATATTATGGTTTATTCTGGTATATTCTGCTATATTGTAGTATATTCTGGTATATTCTCGTATATTCTTCTATATTCTTGATATATTATGGTATATTCTGGTATATTCTGCTATATTCTAGTATATTTTATGGCAATATTATGGTATATTCTGGTATATTCTGCTATATTGTAGTATATTCTGGCAATATTCTGGTATATTCTGCTATATTCTAGTATATTCTGGCAATATTATGGTATATTCTGGTATATTCTGCTATATTCTAGTATATTCAGGTATATGCTCGTATATTCTTCTATATTCTAGTAATATTATGGTATATTCTGATATATTCTAGTATATTCTGGATTATTCTGCTATATTCTCGTATATTCTAGTATATTCTGCTATATTCTAGTATATTCTAGTATATTCAGGTATATTCTCGTATATTCTTCTATATTCTAGTAATATTATCGTATATTCTGGTATGTTGTGGTATATTCTGCTATATTCTGGTATATTCAGATATATTCTAGTATATTCTGGCAATATTATGGTATATTCTGGTATATTCTGCTATACTGTAGTATATTCTGGTATATTCTCGTATATTCTTCTATATTCTAGATATATTATGGTATATTCTGGTATATTCTGCTATATTCTACTATATTCTGGTAATATTATGGTATATTCTGGTATATTCTGCTATATTCTAGTATATTCAGATATATTCTCGTATATTCTTATATATTCTAGTAATATTATGGTATATCCTAGTATATTCTGCTATATTCTAGTATATTCTATTATATTCTCGTATATTCTTCTATATTCTAGTAATATTATGGTATATTCTAGTATATTCTAGTATATTCAGGTATATTCTCGTATATTCTTCTATATTCCAGAATTATTATGGTATATTCTGGTCTATTCTGGTATATTCTGGTATATTCTGCTATATTCTAGTATATTTTATGGCAATATTATGGTATATTCTGGTATATTCTGCTATATTCTAGTATATTCTGGCAATATTATGGTATATTCTGGTCTATTCTGGTATATTCTGGTATATTCTGCTATATTCTAGTATATTCTGGAAATATTATGGTATATTCTGGTATATTCTGCTATATTGTAGTATATTCTGGTATATTCTCGTATATTCTTCTATATTCTAGATATATTATGGTATATTGTGGTATATTCTGCTATATTCTACTATATTCTGTTAATATTATGGTATATTCTGGTATATTCTGCTATATTCTAGTATATTCAGGTATATTCTCGTATATTCTTCTATATTCCAGAAATATTATGGTATATTCTGGTCTATTCTGGTATATTCTGGTATATTCTGCTATATTCTAGTATATTTTATGGCAATATTATGGTATATTCTGGTATATTCTGGTATATTCTAGTATATTCTGGCAATATTATGGTATATTCTGGTCTATTCTGGTATATTCTGGTATATTCTGCTATATTCTAGTATATTCTGGCAATATTATGGTATATTCTGGTATATTCTGCTATATTGTAGTATATTCTGGTATATTCTCGTATATTCTTCTATATTCTAGATATATTATGGTATATTCTGGTATATTCTGCTATATTCTACTATATTCTGATAATATTATGGTATATTCTGGTATATTCTGCTATATTCTAGTATATTCAGGTACATTCTCGTATATTCTTCTATATTCTAGAAATATTATTGTATATTCTGGTATATTCTTCTATATTCTAGTATATTCTGGTATATTCTTGTATATTCTAGTATATTCTGCTATATTCTAGTATATTCAGGTATATTCTCGTATATTCTTATATATTCTAGTAATATTATGGTATATCCTAGTATATTCTGCTATATTCTAGTATATTCTATTATATTCTCGTATATTCTTCTATATTCTAGTAATATTATGGTATATTCTAGTATATTCTGCTATATTCTAGTATATTCTAGTATATTCAGGTATATTGTCGTATATTCTTCTATATTCTAGAAATATTAGGGTATATTCTGGTATATTCTGCTATATTCTAGTATATTCAGGTATATTCTAGTATATTCTACTGTATTCTAGTAATATTATGGTATATTCAGGTATATTCTGCTATATTCCAGTATATTCTTCTATATTCTAGTAATATTATCGTATATTCTGTTATCTTCTGCTATAATCTGGTATATTCAGGTATATTCTCGTATATTCTTATATATGCTAGAAATATTATGGTATATTCTGGTATATTCTGCTATATTCTAGTATATTCTGGCAATATTATCGTATATTCAGGTATATTCTCGTATATTCTTCTATATTCTAGTAATGTTATGGTATATTATGATATATTCTTGTATATTCTGGTATATTCTGTTATATTCTAGTATATTCAGGTATATTCTCGTATATTCTTCTATATTCTAGATATATTATGGTATATTCTGGTATATTCTGCTATATTCTACTATATTCTGTTAATATTATGGTATATTCTGGTATATTCTGCTATATTCTAGTATATTCAAGTATATTCTCGTATATTCTTCTATATTCCAGAAATATTATGGTATATTCTGGTCTATTCTGGTATATTCTGGTATATTCTGCTATATTCTAGTATATTTTATGGCAATATTATGGTATATTCTGGTATATTCTGCTATATTCTAGTATATTCTGGCAATATTATGGTATATTCTGGTCTATTCTGGTATATTCTGGTATATTCTGCTATATTCTAGTATATTCTGGCAATATTATGGTATATTCTGGTATATTCTGCTATATTGTAGTATATTCTGGTATATTCTCGTATATTCTTCTATATTCTAGATATATTATGGTATATTCTGGTATATTCTGCTATATTCTACTATATTCTGATAATATTATGGTATATTCTGGTATATTCTGCTATATTCTAGTATATTCAGGTACATTCTCGTATATTCTTCTATATTCTAGAAATATTATTGTATATTCTGGTATATTCTTCTATATTCTAGTATATTCTGGTATATTCTCGTATATTCTAGTATATTCTGCTATATTCTAGTATATTCAGGTATATTCTCGTATATTCTTATATATTCTAGTAATATTATGGTATATCCTAGTATATACTGCTATATTCTAGTATATTCTATTATATTCTCGTATATTCTTCTATATTCTAGTAATATTATGGTATATTCTAGTATATTCTGCTATATTCTAGTATATTCTAGTATATTCAGGTATATTGTCGTATATTCTTCTATATTCTAGAAATATTAGGGTATATTCTGGTATATTCTGCTATATTCTAGTATATTCAGGTATATTCTAGTATATTCTACTGTATTCTAGTAATATTATGGTATATTCAGGTATATTCTGCTATATTCCAGTATATTCTTCTATATTCTAGTAATATTATCGTATATTCTGTTATCTTCTGCTATAATCTGGTATATTCAGGTATATTCTCGTATATTCTTATATATGCTAGAAATATTATGGTATATTCTGGTATATTCTGCTATATTCTAGTATATTCTGGCAATATTATCGTATATTCAGGTATATTCTCGTATATTCTTCTATATTCTAGTAATGTTATGGTATATTATGATATATTCTTGTATATTCTGGTATATTCTGTTATATTCTAGTATATTCAGGTATATTCTCGTATATTCTTCTATATTCTAGTAATGTTATGGTATATTATGATATATTCTAGTATATTCCTGTATATTCTGTTTTATTCTGGTATATTCTGGTATATTCTGGTATATTCTAGTATATTCTGCTATATTCTAGTATATTCTGGTATATTCTCGTACATTCTTATATATTCTAGTAATATTATGGTATATCCTAGTATATTCTGCTATATTCTAGTATATTCAGGTATATTCTCGTATATTCTTCTATATTCCAGAAATATTATGGTATATTCTGGTATATTCTGGTATATTCTAGTATATTCTGGCAATATTATGGTATATCCTAGTATATTCTGCTATATTCTAGTATATTCTAGTATATTAAGCTATATTCTCGTATATTCTTCTATATTCTAGTAATATTATCGTATATTCTGGTATATTCTGGTATATTCAGGTATATTCTCGTATATTCGTCTATATTCTAGAAATATTATGGTATATTCTGGTATATTCTGGTATATTCTAGTATATTCTACTGTATTCAAGTAATATTATGGTATATTGTGGTATATTCTGCTATATTCTAGTATATTCAGGTATATTCTCGTATATTCTTCTATATTCTAGAAATATTATGGTATGTTCTGGTATATTCTTCTATATTCTAGTAATATTATGGTATATTCTGGTCTATTCTGGTATATTCTGGTATATTCTGCTATATTCTAGTATATTTTATGGCAATATTATGGTATATTCTGCTATATTCTGCTATATTGTAGTATATTCTGGTATATTCTCGTATATTCTTCTATATTCTAGAAATATTATGGTATATTCTGGTATATTCTGCTATATTCTAGTATATTCTGGCAATATTATGGTATATTCTGGTATATTCAGCTATATTGTAGTATATTCTGGTATATTCTCGTATATTCTTCTATATTCTAGATATATTATGGTATATTCTGGTATATTCTGGTATATTCTGATAATATTATGGTATATTCTAGTATATTCTAGTATATTCAGGTATATTCTCGTATATTCTTCTATATTCCAGAAATATTATGGTATATTCTGGTATATTCTTCTATATTCTAGTATATTCTGGTATATTCTCGTATATTCTAGTATATTCTGCTATATTCTAGTATATTCTGGTATATTCTCGTATATTCTTCTATATTCGAGTAATATTATGGTATATTCTGGTATATTCAGGTATATTCTGCTATATTCTAGTATATTTTATGGCAATATTATGGTATATTCTGATATATTCTGCTATATTGTAGTATATTCTGGCAATATTATGGTATATTCTGGTATATTCTGCTATATTCTAGTATATTCAGGTATATTCTCGTATATTCTTCTATATTCTAGAAATATTATGGTATATTCTGGTATATTCTTCTATATTCTAGTAATATTGTGGTATATTCTGGTGTATTCTGGTATATTCTGGTATATTCTGCTATATTCTAGTATATTTTATGGCAATATTATGGTATATTCTGATATATTCTGCTATATTGTAGTATATTCTGGCAATATTATGGTATATTCTGCTATATTCTAGTATATTCAGGTATATTATATTATATTCTTCTATATTCGAGTAATATTATGGTATATTCTGGTATATTCAGGTATATTTTTCTATATTCTAGTAAGATTATGGTATATTCTAGTATATTCTAGTATATTCAGGTATATTCTCGTATATTTTTCTATATTCCAGAAATATTATGGTATATTCTGGTATATTCTACTATATTCTAGTATATTCTGGTATATTCTCGTATATTCTAGTATATTCTGCTATATTCTAGTATATTCTGGTATATTCTCGTATATTCTTCTATATCCTAGAAATATTATGGTATATTCTGGTATATTCTGCTATATTCTAGTATATTCTGGCAATATTATGGTATATTCTGGTATATTCTGCTATATTGTAGTATATTCTGGTATATTCTCGTATATTCTTCTATATTCTAGATATATTATGGCATATTCTGGTATATTCTGCTATATTCTACTATATTCTGGTAATATTATGGTATATTCTAGTATATTCTAGTATATTCAGGTATATTCTCGTATATTCTTCTATATTCCAGAAATATTATGGTATATTCTGGTATATTCTTCTATATTCTAGTATATTCTGGTATATTCTCGTATATTCTAGTATATTCTGCTATATTCTAGTATATTCTGGTATATTCTCGTATATTCTTCTATATTCTAGAAATATTATGGTATATTCTGGTATATTCTGCTATATTCTAGTATATTCTGGCAATATTATGGTATATTCTGGTATATTCTGCTATATTGTAGTATATTCTGGTATATTCTCGTATATTCTTCTATATTCTAGATATATTATGGTATATTCTGGTATATTCTGCTATATTCTACTATATTCTGGTAATATTATGGTATATTCTGGTATATTCGGCTATATTCTAGTATATTCAGATATATTCTCGTATATTCTTATATATTCTAGTAATATTATGGTATATCCTAGTATATTCTGCTATATTCTAGTATATTCTATTATATTCTCGTATATTCTTCTATATTCTAGTAATATTATGGTATATTCTAGTATATTCTAGTATATTCAGGTATATTCTCGTATATTCTTCTATATTCCAGAAATATTATGGTATATTCTGGTCTATTCTGGTATATTCTGGTATATTCTGCTATATTCTAGTATATTTTATGGCAATATTAGGGTATATTCTGGTATATTCTGCTATATTCTAGTATATTCTGGCAATATTATGGTATATTCTGGTCTATTCTGGTATATTCTGGTATATTCTGCTATATTCTAGTATATTCTGGCAATATTATGGTATATTCTGGTATATTCTTCTATATTGTAGTATATTCTGGTATATTCTCGTATATTCTAGTATATTCTGCTATATTCTAGTATATTCTGGTATATTCTCGTATATTCTTCTATATTCTAGAAATATTATGGTATATTCTGGTATATTCTGCTATATTCTAGTATATTCTGGCAATATTATGGTATATTCTGGTATATTCTGCTATATTGTAGTATATTCTGGTATATTCTCGTATGTTCTTCTATATTCTAGATATATTATGGTATATTCTGGTATATTCTGCCATATTCTACTATATTCTGGTAATATTATGGTATATTCTGGTATATTCGGCTATATTCTAGTATATTCAGATATATTCTCGTATATTCTTATATATTCTAGTAATATTATGGTATATCCTAGTATATTCTGCTATATTCTAGTATATTCTATTATATTCTCGTATATTCTTCTATATTCTAGTAATATTATGGTATATTCTAGTATATTCTAGTATATTCAGGTATATTCTCGTATATCTTCTATATTCCAGAAATATTATGGTATATTCTGGTCTATTCTGGTTTATTCTGGTATATTCTGCTATATTCTAGTATATTTTATGGCAATATTAGGGTATATTCTGGTATATTCTGCTATATTCTAGTATATTCTGGCAATATTATGGTATATTCTGGTCTATTCTGGTATATTCTGGTATATTCTGCTATATTCTAGTATATTCTGGCAATATTATGGTATATTCTGGTATATTCTGCTATATTGTAGTATATTCTGGTATATTCTCGTATATTCTTCTATATTCTAGATATATTATGGTATATTCTGGTATATTCTGCTATATTCTACTATATTCTGTTAATATTATGGTATATTCTGGTATATTCTGCTATATTCTAGTATATTCAGGTATATTCTCGTATATTCTTCTATATTCCAGAAATATTATGGTATATTCTGGTCTCTTCTGGTATATTCTGGTATATTCTGCTATATTCTAGTATATTCTGGCAATATTATGGTATATTCTGGTATATTCTTCTATATTGTAGTATATTCTGGTATATTCTCCGTTATTCTTCTATATTCTAGATATATTATGGTATATTCTGGTATATTCTGCTATATTCTACTATATTCTGGTAATATTATGGTATATTCTGGTATATTCTGCTATATTCTAGTATATTCAGGTACATTCTCGTATATTCTTCTATATTCTAGTAATATTATGGTATATCCTAGTATATTCTGCTATATTCTAGTATATTCTGGCAATATTACCGTATATTCAGGTATATTCTCGTATATTCTCCTATATTCTAGTAATGTTATGGTATATTATGATATATTCTTGTATATTCTGGTATATTCTGTTATATTCTAGTATGTTCTGGTATATTCTCGTATATTCTTCTATATTCGAGTAATATTACGGTATATTCTGGTATATTCAGGTATATTTTTCTATATTCTAGTAATATTATGGTATATTCTGGTATATTCTAGTATATTCTGGCAATATTATGCAGTATATCCTAGTATATTCTGCTATATTCTAGTATATTCCTAGAATATTCAGCTATATTCTCGTATATTCTTCTATATTCTAGTAATATTATCGTATATTCTGGTTATTCTGGTATATTCAGGTATATTCTCGTATATTCATCTATATTCTAGAAATATTATGGTATATTCTGGTATATTCTGGTATATTCTAGTATATTCTACTGTATTCTAGTAATATTATGGTATATTGTGGTATATTCTGCTATATTCTAGTATGTTCTGGTATATTCTCGTATATTCTTCTATATTCGAGTAATATTATGGTATATTCTGGTATATTCAGGTATATTTTTCTATATTCTAGTAATATTATGGTATATTCTAGTATATCCTGCTCTATTCTAGTATATTCTAGTATATTCAGGTATATTCTCGTATATTCTTCTATATTCTAGAAATATTATGGTATATTCTGGTATAATCTTCTATATTCTAGTAATATTATGGTATATTCTGGTCTATTCTGGTATATTCTGGTATATTCTGCTATATTCTAGTATATTTTATGGCAATATTATGGTATATTCTGCTATATTCTGCTATATTGTAGTATATTCTGGCAATATTATGGTATACTCTGGTATATTCTGCTATATTCTAGTATATTCAGGTATATTATATTATATTCTTCTATATTCGAGTAATATTATGGTATATTCTGGTATATTCAGGTATATTTTTCTATATTCTAGTAATATTATGGTATATTCTAGTATATTCTAGTATATTCAGGTATATCTCGTATATTCTTCTATATTCCAGAAATATTATGGTATATTCTGGTATATTCTTCTATATTCTAGTATATTCTGGTATATTCTCGTATATTCTAGTATATTCTGCTATATTCTAGTATATTCTGGTATATTCTCGTATATTCTTCTATGTTCTAGAAATATTATGGTATATTCTGGTATATTCTGCTATATTCTAGTATATTCTGGAAATATTATGGTAATATTCTGGTATGTTCTGCTATATTGTAGTATATTCTGGTATATTCTCGTATATTCTTCTATATTCTAGATATATTATGGTATATTCTGGTATATTCTGCTATATTCTACTATATTCTGGTAATATTATGGTATATTCTGGTATATTCTTCTATATTCTAGTATATTCTGGTATATTCTCGTATATTGTAGTATATTCTGCTATATTCTAGTATATTCAGGTATATGCTCGTATATTCTTCTATATTCTAGTAATGTTATGGTATATTATGATATATTCTTGTATATTCTGGTATATTCTGTTATATTCTAGTATATTCAGGTATATTCTCGTATATTCTTCTATATTCTAGTAATGTTATGGTATATTATGATATATTCTAGTATATTCCTGTATATTCTGTTTTATTCTGGTATATTCTGGTATATTCTGGTATATTCTGGTATATTCTAGTAAATTCTTCTATATTCGAGTAATATTATGGTATATTCTGGTATATTCAGGTATATTTTTCTATATTCTAGTAATATTATGGTATATTGTAGTATATTCTAGTATATTCAGGTATATTCTCGTATATTCTTCTATATTCAGAAATATTATGGTATATTCTGGTATATTCTGCTATATTCTAGTATATTCTGGCAATATTATGGTATATCCTAGTATATTCTGCTATATTCTAGTATATTCTAGTATATTCAGGTATATTCTCGTATATTCTTCTATATTCTAGTAATATTATCGTATATTCAGGTATATTCTGGTATATTCAGGTATATTCTCGTATATTCATCTATATTCTAGAAATATTATGGTATATTCTGGTATATTCTGGTATATTCTAGTATATTCTACTGTATTCTAGTAATATTATGGTATATTGTGGTATATTCTGCTATATTCTAGTATGTTCTGGTATATTCTCGTATATTCTTCTATATTCTAGTAATATTATCGTATATTCTGGTATATTCTGGTATATTCAGGTATATTCTCGTATATTCGTCTATATTCTAGAAATATTATGGTATATTCTGGTATATTCTGGTATATTCTAGTATATTCTACTGTATTCAAGTAATATTATGGTATATTGTGGTATATTCTGCTATATTCTAGTATATTCAGGTATATTCTCGTATATTCTTCTATATTCTAGAAATATTATGGTATGTTCTGGTATATTCTTCTATATTCTAGTAATATTATGGTATATTCTGGTCTATTCTGGTATATTCTGGTATATTCTGCTATATTCTAGTATATTTTATGGCAATATTATGGTATATTCTGCTATATTCTGCTATATTGTAGTATATTCTGGTATATTCTCGTATATTCTTCTATATTCTAGAAATATTATGGTATATTCTGGTATATTCTGCTATATTCTAGTATATTCTGGCAATATTATGGTATATTCTGGTATATTCTGCTATATTGTAGTATATTCTGGTATATTCTCGTATATTCTTCTATATTCTAGATATATTATGGTATATTCTGGTATATTCTGTATATTCTGGTAATATTATGGTATATTCTAGTATATTCTAGTATATTCAGGTATATTCTCGTATATTCTTCTATATTCCAGAAATATTATGGTATATTCTGGTATATTCTTCTATATTCTAGTATATTCTGGTATATTCTCGTATATTCTAGTATATTCTGCTATATTCTAGTATATTCTGGTATATTCTCGTATATTTCTTCTATATTCGAGTAATATTATGGTATATTCTGGTATATTCAGGTATATTCTGCTATATTCTAGTATATTTTATGGCAATATTATGGTATATTCTGATATATTCTGCTATATTGTAGTATATTCTGGCAATATTATGGTATATTCTGGTATATTCTGCTATATTCTAGTATATTCAGGTATATTATATTATATTCTTCTATATTCGAGTAATATTGTGGTATATTATGGTCTATTCTGGTATATTCTGGTATATTCTGCTATTTCTAGTATATTTTATGGCAATATTATGGTATATTCTGATATATTCTGCTATATTCTACTATATTCTGATAATATTATGGTATATTCTGGTATATTCTGCTATATTCTAGTATATTCAGGTACATTCTCGTATATTCTTCTATATTCTAGAAATATTATTGTATATTCTGGTATATTCTTCTATATTCTAGTATATTCTCGTATATTCTAGTATATTCTGCTATATTCTAGTATATTCAGGTATATTCTCGTATATTCTTATATATTCTAGTAATATTATGGTATATCCTAGTATATTCTGCTATATTCTAGTATATTCTGGCAATATTACCGTATATTCAGGTATATTCTCGTATATTCTCCTATATTCTAGTAATGTTATGGTATATTATGATATATTCTTGTATATTCTGGTATATTCTGTTATATTCTAGTATGTTCTGGTATATTCTCGTATATTCTTCTATATTCGAGTAATATTACGGTATATTCTGGTATATTCAGGTATATTTTTCTATATTCTAGTAATATTTTGGTATATTCTGGTATATTCTAGTATATTCTGGCAATATTATGGTATATCCTAGTATATTCTGCTATATTCTAGTATATTCTAGAATATTCAGCTATATTCTCGTATATTCTTCTATATTCTAGTAATATTATCGTATATTCTGGTTATTCTGGTATATTCAGGTATATTCTCGTATATTCATCTATATTCTAGAAATATTATGGTATATTCTGGTATATTCTGGTATATTCTAGTATATTCTACTGTATTCTAGTAATATTATGGTATATTGTGGTATATTCTGCTATATTCTAGTATGTTCTGGTATATTCTCGTATATTCTTCTATATTCGAGTAATATTATGGTATATTGTGGTATATTCAGGTATATTTTTCTATATTCTAGTAATATTATGGTATATTCTAGTATATCCTGCTCTATTCTAGTATATTCTAGTATATTCAGGTATATTCTCGTATATTCTTCTATATTCTAGAAATATTATGGTATATTCTGGTATAATCTTCTATATTCTAGTAATATTATGGTATATTCTGGTCTATTCTGGTATATTCTGGTATATTCTGCTATATTCTTGTTGCGGACGTAAATGCGTGCGAATCTCGGCGGCGGAAATGCGACGACACAGGTGACCGAATGCATGGTCAAGCCAAGCGAGTAAAGGTAGACGCAAGGCGTCTACCTTAGGCCGCTAAAAACCTCAACAAATGGAGGGAATATTCCCTGATATGAAGGTTTAACGAGTACGGGGGGACCGAAGAGTCCACCCGGGGCCGTCAGGCTACTGGAAGAAGCCACGAGATTCGCTAAGCGCATGAGGGGGAGAACAGATGTTTAGGAAAAACAAAGAGTCGGGAACATCTCGGGTACCGACCCCTCATTTAAATCCGCAGGTATGCGACGACATGCCGAGGTTCCGCGAAAAAGGGATCACAAGTTTCCAGGTGATAAGGCGACCGCTCGCCGAAGGCTACGTTTTTGTGTTGGATTGTGTGCACCATGGAGGGGACTCAGTTGTCGAGGATCCTCGGGCTGAGTGGGGGATTCTCGGGCTGCGAATTCAGTATTGTGTCAGCAGGGAACGAACGAGCAACAATATTTGTACACGAACAATTCTAGTATATTTTATGGCAATATTATGGTATATTCTGCTATATTCTGCTATATTGTAGTATATTCTGGCAATATTATGGTATATTCTGGTATATTCTGCTATATTCTAGTATATTCAGGTATATTATATTATATTCTTCTATATTCGAGTAATATTATGGTATATTCTGGTATATTCAGGTATATTTTTCTATATTCTAGTAATATTATGGTATATTCTAGTATATTCTAGTATATTCAGGTATATTCTCGTATATTCTTCTATATTCCAGAAATATTATGGTATATTCTGGTATATTCTTCTATATTCTAGTATATTCTGGTATATTCTCGTATATTCTAGTATATTCTGCTATATTCTAGTATATTCTGGTATATTCTCGTATATTCTTCTATATTCTAGAAATATTATGGTATATTCTGGTATATTCTGCTATATTCTAGTATATTCTGGAAATATTATGGTATATTCTGGTATATTCTGCTATATTGTAGTATATTCTGGTATATTCTCGTATATTCTTCTATATTCTAGATATATTATGGTATATTCTGGTATATTCTGCTATATTCTACTATATTCTGGTAATATTATGGTATATTCTGGTATATTCTTCTATATTCTAGTATATTCTGGTATATTCTCGTATATTCTAGTATATTCTGCTATATTCTAGTATATTCAGGTATATGCTCGTATATTCTTCTATATTCTAGTAATGTTATGGTATATTATGATATATTCTTGTATATTCTGGTATATTCTGTTATATTCTAGTATATTCATGTATATTCTCGTATATTCTTCTATATTCTAGTAATGTTATGGTATATTATGATATATTCTAGTATATTCCTGTATATTCTGTTTTATTCTGGTATATTCTGGTATATTCTGGTATATTCTGGTATATTCTAGTAAATTCTTCTATATTCGAGTAATATTATGGTATATTCTGGTATATTCAGGTATATTTTTCTATATTCTAGTAATATTATGGTATATTGTAGTATATTCTAGTATATTCAGGTATATTCTCGTATATTCTTCTATATTCCAGAAATATTATGGTATATTCTGGTATATTCTGCAATATTCTAGTATATTCTGGCAATATTATGGTATGTCCTAGTATATTCTGCTATATTCTAGTATATTCTAGTATATTCAGGTATATTCTCGTATATTCTTCTATATTCTAGTAATATTATCGTATATTCAGGTATATTCTGGTATATTCAGGTATATTCTCGTATATTCATCTATATTCTAGAAATATTATGGTATATTCTGGTATATTCTGGTATATTCTAGTATATTCTACTGTATTCTAGTAATATTATGGTATATTGTGGTATATTCTGCTATATTCTAGTATGTTCTGGTATATTCTCGTATATTCTTCTATATTCGAGTAATATTATGGTATATTCTGGTATATTCAGGTATATTTTTCTATATTCTAGTAATATTATGGTATATTCTAGTATATCCTGCTATATTCTAGTATATTCAGATATATTCTCGTATATTCTTATATATTCTAGTAATATTATGGTATATCCTAGTATATTCTGCTATATTCTAGTATATTCTATTATATTCTCGTATAATCTTCTATATTCTAGTAATATTATGGTATATTCTAGTATATTCTGCTATATTCTAGTATATTCTAGTATATTCTGGTATATTCTCGTATATTCTTCCATATTCTAGATATATTATGGTATATTCTGATATATATTCTGCTATATTCTACTATATTCTGGTAATATTATGGTATATTCTGGTATATTCTGCTATATTCTAGTATATTCAGATACATTCTCGTATATTCTTCTATATTCTAGAAATATTATTGTATATTCTGGTATATTCTTCTATATTCTAGTATATTCTGGTATATTCTCGTATATTCTAGTATATTCTGCTATATTCTATTATATTCAGGTATATTCTCGTATATTCTTATATATTCTAGTAATATTATGGTATATCCTAGTATATTCTGCTATATATTCTAGTATATTCTATTATATTCTCGTATATTCTTCTATATTCTAGTAATATTATGGTATATTCTAGTATATTCTGCTATATTCTAGTATATTCTAGTATATTCTGGTATATTCTCGTATATTCTTCCATATTCTAGATATATTATGGTATATTCTGATATATATTCTGCTATATTCTACTATATTCTGGTAATATTATGGTATATTCTGGTATATTCTGCTATATTCTAGTATATTCAGATACATTCTCGTATATTCTTCTATATTCTAGAAATATTATTGTATATTCTGGTATATTCTTCTATATTCTAGTATATTCTCGTATATTCTCGTATATTCTAGTATATTCTGCTATATTCTATTATATTCAGGTATATTCTCGTATATTCTTATATATTCTAGTAATATTATGGTATATTCTGGTATATTCTAGTATATTCTGGCAATATTATGGTATATCCTAGTATATTCTGCTATATTCTAGTATATTCTAGAATATTCAGCTATATTCTCGTATATTCTTCTATATTCTAGTAATATTATCGTATATTCTGGTTATTCTGGTATATTCAGGTATATTCTCGTATATTCATCTATATTCTAGAAATATTATGGTATATTCTGGTATATTCTGGTATATTCTAGTATATTCTACTGTATTCTAGTAATATTATGGTATATTGTGGTATATTCTGCTATATTCTAGTATGTTCTGGTATATTCTCGTATATTCTTCTATATTCGAGTAATATTATGGTATATTCTGGTATATTCAGGTATATTTTTCTATATTCTAGTAATATTATGGTATATTCTAGTATATCCTGCTATATTCTAGTATATTCTAGTATATTCAGGTATATTCTCGTATATTCTTCTATATTCTAGAAATATTATGGTATATTCTGGTATAATCTTCTATATTCTAGTAATATTATGGTATATTCTGGTCTATTCTGGTATATTCTGGTATATTCTGCTATATTCTAGTATATTTTATGGCAATATTATGGTATATTCTGCTATATTCTGCTATATTGTAGTATATTCTGGCAATATTATGGTATATTCTGGTGTATTCTGCTATATTCTAGTATATTCAGGTATATTATATTATATTCTTCTATATTCGAGTAATATTATGATATATATTCTGGTATATTCAGGTATATTTTTCTATATTCTAGTAATATTATGGTATATTCTAGTATATTCTAGTATATTCAGGTATATTCTCGTATATTCTTCTATATTCCAGAAATATTATGGTATATTCTGGTATATTCTTCTATATTCTAGTATATTCTGGTATATTCTTCTATATTCTAGTATATTCTGGTATATTCTCGTATATTCTGGTATATTCTGCTATATTGTAGTATATTCTGGTATATTCTCGTATATTCTTCTATATTCTAGATATATTATGGTATATTCTGGTATATTCTGCTATATTCTACTATATTCTGGTAATATTATGGTATATTCTGGTATATTCTGCTATATTCTAGTATATTCTGGCAATATTATGGTATATCCTAGTATATTCTGCTATATTCTAGTATATTCTAGTATATTCAGGTATATTCTCGTATATTCTTCTATATTCTAGTAATATTATCGTATATTCAGGTATATTCTGGTATATTCAGGTATATTCTCGTATATTCATCTATATTCTAGAAATATTATGGTATATTCTGGTATATTCTGGTATATTCTAGTATATTCTACTGTATTCTAGTAATATTATGGTATATTGTGGTATATTCTGCTATATTCTAGTATGTTCTGGTATATTCTCGTATATTCTTCTATATTCGAGTAATATTATGGTATATTCTGGTATATTCAGGTATATTTTTCTATATTCTAGTAATATTATGGTATATTCTAGTATATCCTGCTATATTCTAGTATATTCAGATATATTCTCGTATATTCTTATATATTCTAGTAATATTATGGTATATCCTAGTATATTCTGCTATATTCTAGTATATTCTATTATATTCTCGTATAATCTTCTATATTCTAGTAATATTATGGTATATTCTGGTATATTCTAGTATATTCTGGCAATATTATGGTATATCCTAGTATATTCTGCTATATTCTAGTATATTCTAGAATATTCAGCTATATTCTCGTATATTCTTCTATATTCTAGTAATATTATCGTATATTCTGGTTATTCTGGTATATTCAGGTATATTCTCGTATATTCATCTATATTCTAGAAATATTATGGTATATTCTGGTATATTCTGGTATATTCTAGTATATTCTACTGTATTCTAGTAATATTATGGTATATTGTGGTATATTCTGCTATATTCTAGTATGTTCTGGTATATTCTCGTATATTCTTCTATATTCGAGTAATATTATGGTATATTCTGGTATATTCAGGTATATTTTTCTATATTCTAGTAATATTATGGTATATTCTAGTATATCCTGCTATATTCTAGTATATTCTAGTATATTCAGGTATATTCTCGTATATTCTTCTATATTCTAGAAATATTATGGTATATTCTGGTATAATCTTCTATATTCTAGTAATATTATGGTATATTCTGGTCTATTCTGGTATATTCTGGTATATTCTGCTATATTCTAGTATATTTTATGGCAATATTATGGTATATTCTGCTATATTCTGCTATATTGTAGTATATTCTGGCAATATTATGGTATATTCTGGTGTATTCTGCTATATTCTAGTATATTCAGGTATATTATATTATATTCTTCTATATTCGAGTAATATTATGATATATATTCTGGTATATTCAGGTATATTTTTCTATATTCTAGTAATATTATGGTATATTCTAGTATATTCTAGTATATTCAGGTATATTCTCGTATATTCTTCTATATTCCAGAAATATTATGGTATATTCTGGTATATTCTTCTATATTCTAGTATATTCTGGTATATTCTTCTATATTCTAGTATATTCTGGTATATTCTCGTATATTCTGGTATATTCTGCTATATTGTAGTATATTCTGGTATATTCTCGTATATTCTTCTATATTCTAGATATATTATGGTATATTCTGGTATATTCTGCTATATTCTACTATATTCTGGTAATATTATGGTATATTCTGGTATATTCTTCTATATTCTAGTATATTCTGGTATATTCTCGTATATTCTAGTATATTCTGCTATATTCTAGTATATTCAGGTATATGCTCGTATATTCTTCTATATTCTAGTAATGTTATGGTATATTATGATATATTCTTGTATATTCTGGTATATTCTGGTATATTCTAGTAAATTCTTCTATATTCGAGTAATATTATGGTATATTCTGGTATATTCAGGTATATTTTTCTATATTCTAGTAATATTATGGTATATTGTAGTATATTCTAGTATATTCAGGTATATTCTCGTATATTCTTCTATATTCCAGAAATATTATGGTATATTCTGGTATATTCTGCTATATTCTAGTATATTCTGGCAATATTATGGTATATCCTAGTATATTCTGCTATATTCTAGTATATTCTAGTATATTCAGGTATATTCTCGTATATTCTTCTATATTCTAGTAATATTATCGTATATTCAGGTATATTCTGGTATATTCAGGTATATTCTCGTATATTCATCTATATTCTAGAAATATTATGGTATATTCTGGTATATTCTGGTATATTCTAGTATATTCTACTGTATTCTAGTAATATTATGGTATATTGTGGTATATTCTGCTATATTCTAGTATGTTCTGGTATATTCTCGTATATTCTTCTATATTCGAGTAATATTATGGTATATTCTGGTATATTCAGGTATATTTTTCTATATTCTAGTAATATTATGGTATATTCTAGTATATCCTGCTATATTCTAGTATATTCAGATATATTCTCGTATATTCTTATATATTCTAGTAATATTATGGTATATCCTAGTATATTCTGCTATATTCTAGTATATTCTATTATATTCTCGTATAATCTTCTATATTCTAGTAATATTATGGTATATTCTGGTATATTCTAGTATATTCTGGCAATATTATGGTATATCCTAGTATATTCTGCTATATTCTAGTATATTCTAGAATATTCAGCTATATTCTCGTATATTCTTCTATATTCTAGTAATATTATCGTATATTCTGGTTATTCTGGTATATTCAGGTATATTCTCGTATATTCATCTATATTCTAGAAATATTATGGTATATTCTGGTATATTCTGGTATATTCTAGTATATTCTACTGTATTCTAGTAATATTATGGTATATTGTGGTATATTCTGCTATATTCTAGTATGTTCTGGTATATTCTCGTATATTCTTCTATATTCGAGTAATATTATGGTATATTCTGGTATATTCAGGTATATTTTTCTATATTCTAGTAATATTATGGTATATTCTAGTATATCCTGCTATATTCTAGTATATTCTAGTATATTCAGGTATATTCTCGTATATTCTTCTATATTCTAGAAATATTATGGTATATTCTGGTATAATCTTCTATATTCTAGTAATATTATGGTATATTCTGGTCTATTCTGGTATATTCTGGTATATTCTGCTATATTCTAGTATATTTTATGGCAATATTATGGTATATTCTGCTATATTCTGCTATATTGTAGTATATTCTGGCAATATTATGGTATATCCTAGTATATTCTGCTATATTCTAGTATATTCTAGAATATTCAGCTATATTCTCGTATATTCTTCTATATTCTAGTAATGTTATGGTATATTATGATATATTCTTGTATATTCTGGTATATTCTGGTATATTCTAGTAAATTCTTCTATATTCGAGTAATATTATGGTATATTCTGGTATATTCAGGTATATTTTTCTATATTCTAGTAATATTATGGTATATTGTAGTATATTCTAGTATATTCAGGTATATTCTCGTATATTCTTCTATATTCCAGAAATATTATGGTATATTCTGGTATATTCTGCTATATTCTAGTATATTCTGGCAATATTATGGTATATCCTAGTATATTCTGCTATATTCTAGTATATTCTAGTATATTCAGGTATATTCTCGTATATTCTTCTATATTCTAGTAATATTATCGTATATTCAGGTATATTCTGGTATATTCAGGTATATTCTCGTATATTCATCTATATTCTAGAAATATTATGGTATATTCTGGTATATTCTGGTATATTCTAGTATATTCTACTGTATTCTAGTAATATTATGGTATATTGTGGTATATTCTGCTATATTCTAGTATGTTCTGGTATATTCTCGTATATTCTTCTATATTCGAGTAATATTATGGTATATTCTGGTATATTCAGGTATATTTTTCTATATTCTAGTAATATTATGGTATATTCTAGTATATCCTGCTATATTCTAGTATATTCAGATATATTCTCGTATATTCTTATATATTCTAGTAATATTATGGTATATCCTAGTATATTCTGCTATATTCTAGTATATTCTATTATATTCTCGTATAATCTTCTATATTCTAGTAATATTATGGTATATTCTGGTATATTCTAGTATATTCTGGCAATATTATGGTATATCCTAGTATATTCTGCTATATTCTAGTATATTCTAGAATATTCAGCTATATTCTCGTATATTCTTCTATATTCTAGTAATATTATCGTATATTCTGGTTATTCTGGTATATTCAGGTATATTCTCGTATATTCATCTATATTCTAGAAATATTATGGTATATTCTGGTATATTCTGGTATATTCTAGTATATTCTACTGTATTCTAGTAATATTATGGTATATTGTGGTATATTCTGCTATATTCTAGTATGTTCTGGTATATTCTCGTATATTCTTCTATATTCGAGTAATATTATGGTATATTCTGGTATATTCAGGTATATTTTTCTATATTCTAGTAATATTATGGTATATTCTAGTATATCCTGCTATATTCTAGTATATTCTAGTATATTCAGGTATATTCTCGTATATTCTTCTATATTCTAGAAATATTATGGTATATTCTGGTATAATCTTCTATATTCTAGTAATATTATGGTATATTCTGGTCTATTCTGGTATATTCTGGTATATTCTGCTATATTCTAGTATATTTTATGGCAATATTATGGTATATTCTGCTATATTCTGCTATATTGTAGTATATTCTGGCAATATTATGGTATATCCTAGTATATTCTGCTATATTCTAGTATATTCTAGAATATTCAGCTATATTCTCGTATATTCTTCTATATTCTAGTAATATTATCGTATATTCTGGTTATTCTGGTATATTCAGGTATATTCTCGTATATTCATCTATATTCTAGAAATATTATGGTATATTCTGGTATATTCTGGTATATTCTAGTATATTCTACTGTATTCTAGTAATATTATGGTATATTGTGGTATATTCTGCTATATTCTAGTATGTTCTGGTATATTCTCGTATATTCTTCTATATTCGAGTAATATTATGGTATATTCTGGTATATTCAGGTATATTTTTCTATATTCTAGTAATATTATGGTATATTCTAGTATATCCTGCTATATTCTAGTATATTCTAGTATATTCAGGTATATTCTCGTATATTCTTCTATATTCTAGAAATATTATGGTATATTCTGGTATAATCTTCTATATTCTAGTAATATTATGGTATATTCTGGTCTATTCTGGTATATTCTGGTATATTCTGCTATATTCTAGTATATTTTATGGCAATATTATGGTATATTCTGCTATATTCTGCTATATTGTAGTATATTCTGGCAATATTATGGTATATTCTGGTGTATTCTGCTATATTCTAGTATATTCAGGTATATTATATTATATTCTTCTATATTCGAGTAATATTATGATATATATTCTGGTATATTCAGGTATATTTTTCTATATTCTAGTAATATTATGGTATATTCTAGTATATTCTAGTATATTCAGGTATATTCTCGTATATTCTTCTATATTCCAGAAATATTATGGTATATTCTGGTATATTCTTCTATATTCTAGTATATTCTGGTATATTCTTCTATATTCTAGTATATTCTGGTATATTCTCGTATATTCTGGTATATTCTGCTATATTGTAGTATATTCTGGTATATTCTCGTATATTCTTCTATATTCTAGATATATTATGGTATATTCTGGTATATTCTGCTATATTCTACTATATTCTGGTAATATTATGGTATATTCTGGTATATTCTTCTATATTCTAGTATATTCTGGTATATTCTCGTATATTCTAGTATATTCTGCTATATTCTAGTATATTCAGGTATATGCTCGTATATTCTTCTATATTCTAGTAATGTTATGGTATATTATGATATATTCTTGTATATTCTGGTATATTCTGGTATATTCTAGTAAATTCTTCTATATTCGAGTAATATTATGGTATATTCTGGTATATTCAGGTATATTTTTCTATATTCTAGTAATATTATGGTATATTGTAGTATATTCTAGTATATTCAGGTATATTCTCGTATATTCTTCTATATTCCAGAAATATTATGGTATATTCTGGTATATTCTGCTATATTCTAGTATATTCTGGCAATATTATGGTATATCCTAGTATATTCTGCTATATTCTAGTATATTCTAGTATATTCAGGTATATTCTCGTATATTCTTCTATATTCTAGTAATATTATCGTATATTCAGGTATATTCTGGTATATTCAGGTATATTCTCGTATATTCATCTATATTCTAGAAATATTATGGTATATTCTGGTATATTCTGGTATATTCTAGTATATTCTACTGTATTCTAGTAATATTATGGTATATTGTGGTATATTCTGCTATATTCTAGTATGTTCTGGTATATTCTCGTATATTCTTCTATATTCGAGTAATATTATGGTATATTCTGGTATATTCAGGTATATTTTTCTATATTCTAGTAATATTATGGTATATTCTAGTATATCCTGCTATATTCTAGTATATTCAGATATATTCTCGTATATTCTTATATATTCTAGTAATATTATGGTATATCCTAGTATATTCTGCTATATTCTAGTATATTCTATTATATTCTCGTATAATCTTCTATATTCTAGTAATATTATGGTATATTCTGGTATATTCTAGTATATTCTGGCAATATTATGGTATATCCTAGTATATTCTGCTATATTCTAGTATATTCTAGAATATTCAGCTATATTCTCGTATATTCTTCTATATTCTAGTAATATTATCGTATATTCTGGTTATTCTGGTATATTCAGGTATATTCTCGTATATTCATCTATATTCTAGAAATATTATGGTATATTCTGGTATATTCTGGTATATTCTAGTATATTCTACTGTATTCTAGTAATATTATGGTATATTGTGGTATATTCTGCTATATTCTAGTATGTTCTGGTATATTCTCGTATATTCTTCTATATTCGAGTAATATTATGGTATATTCTGGTATATTCAGGTATATTTTTCTATATTCTAGTAATATTATGGTATATTCTAGTATATCCTGCTATATTCTAGTATATTCTAGTATATTCAGGTATATTCTCGTATATTCTTCTATATTCTAGAAATATTATGGTATATTCTGGTATAATCTTCTATATTCTAGTAATATTATGGTATATTCTGGTCTATTCTGGTATATTCTGGTATATTCTGCTATATTCTAGTATATTTTATGGCAATATTATGGTATATTCTGCTATATTCTGCTATATTGTAGTATATTCTGGCAATATTATGGTATATTCTGGTGTATTCTGCTATATTCTAGTATATTCAGGTATATTATATTATATTCTTCTATATTCGAGTAATATTATGATATATATTCTGGTATATTCAGGTATATTTTTCTATATTCTAGTAATATTATGGTATATTCTAGTATATTCTAGTATATTCAGGTATATTCTCGTATATTCTTCTATATTCCAGAAATATTATGGTATATTCTGGTATATTCTTCTATATTCTAGTATATTCTGGTATATTCTTCTATATTCTAGTATATTCTGGTATATTCTCGTATATTCTGGTATATTCTGCTATATTGTAGTATATTCTGGTATATTCTCGTATATTCTTCTATATTCTAGATATATTATGGTATATTCTGGTATATTCTGCTATATTCTACTATATTCTGGTAATATTATGGTATATTCTGGTATATTCTTCTATATTCTAGTATATTCTGGTATATTCTCGTATATTCTAGTATATTCTGCTATATTCTAGTATATTCAGGTATATGCTCGTATATTCTTCTATATTCTAGTAATGTTATGGTATATTATGATATATTCTTGTATATTCTGGTATATTCTGGTATATTCTAGTAAATTCTTCTATATTCGAGTAATATTATGGTATATTCTGGTATATTCAGGTATATTTTTCTATATTCTAGTAATATTATGGTATATTGTAGTATATTCTAGTATATTCAGGTATATTCTCGTATATTCTTCTATATTCCAGAAATATTATGGTATATTCTGGTATATTCTGCTATATTCTAGTATATTCTGGCAATATTATGGTATATCCTAGTATATTCTGCTATATTCTAGTATATTCTAGTATATTCAGGTATATTCTCGTATATTCTTCTATATTCTAGTAATATTATCGTATATTCAGGTATATTCTGGTATATTCAGGTATATTCTCGTATATTCATCTATATTCTAGAAATATTATGGTATATTCTGGTATATTCTGGTATATTCTAGTATATTCTACTGTATTCTAGTAATATTATGGTATATTGTGGTATATTCTGCTATATTCTAGTATGTTCTGGTATATTCTCGTATATTCTTCTATATTCGAGTAATATTATGGTATATTCTGGTATATTCAGGTATATTTTTCTATATTCTAGTAATATTATGGTATATTCTAGTATATCCTGCTATATTCTAGTATATTCAGATATATTCTCGTATATTCTTATATATTCTAGTAATATTATGGTATATCCTAGTATATTCTGCTATATTCTAGTATATTCTATTATATTCTCGTATAATCTTCTATATTCTAGTAATATTATGGTATATTCTGGTATATTCTAGTATATTCTGGCAATATTATGGTATATCCTAGTATATTCTGCTATATTCTAGTATATTCTAGAATATTCAGCTATATTCTCGTATATTCTTCTATATTCTAGTAATATTATCGTATATTCTGGTTATTCTGGTATATTCAGGTATATTCTCGTATATTCATCTATATTCTAGAAATATTATGGTATATTCTGGTATATTCTGGTATATTCTAGTATATTCTACTGTATTCTAGTAATATTATGGTATATTGTGGTATATTCTGCTATATTCTAGTATGTTCTGGTATATTCTCGTATATTCTTCTATATTCGAGTAATATTATGGTATATTCTGGTATATTCAGGTATATTTTTCTATATTCTAGTAATATTATGGTATATTCTAGTATATCCTGCTATATTCTAGTATATTCTAGTATATTCAGGTATATTCTCGTATATTCTTCTATATTCTAGAAATATTATGGTATATTCTGGTATAATCTTCTATATTCTAGTAATATTATGGTATATTCTGGTCTATTCTGGTATATTCTGGTATATTCTGCTATATTCTAGTATATTTTATGGCAATATTATGGTATATTCTGCTATATTCTGCTATATTGTAGTATATTCTGGCAATATTATGGTATATTCTGGTGTATTCTGCTATATTCTAGTATATTCAGGTATATTATATTATATTCTTCTATATTCGAGTAATATTATGATATATATTCTGGTATATTCAGGTATATTTTTCTATATTCTAGTAATATTATGGTATATTCTAGTATATTCTAGTATATTCAGGTATATTCTCGTATATTCTTCTATATTCCAGAAATATTATGGTATATTCTGGTATATTCTTCTATATTCTAGTATATTCTGGTATATTCTTCTATATTCTAGTATATTCTGGTATATTCTCGTATATTCTGGTATATTCTGCTATATTGTAGTATATTCTGGTATATTCTCGTATATTCTTCTATATTCTAGATATATTATGGTATATTCTGGTATATTCTGCTATATTCTACTATATTCTGGTAATATTATGGTATATTCTGGTATATTCTTCTATATTCTAGTATATTCTGGTATATTCTCGTATATTCTAGTATATTCTGCTATATTCTAGTATATTCAGGTATATGCTCGTATATTCTTCTATATTCTAGTAATGTTATGGTATATTATGATATATTCTTGTATATTCTGGTATATTCTGGTATATTCTAGTAAATTCTTCTATATTCGAGTAATATTATGGTATATTCTGGTATATTCAGGTATATTTTTCTATATTCTAGTAATATTATGGTATATTGTAGTATATTCTAGTATATTCAGGTATATTCTCGTATATTCTTCTATATTCCAGAAATATTATGGTATATTCTGGTATATTCTGCTATATTCTAGTATATTCTGGCAATATTATGGTATATCCTAGTATATTCTGCTATATTCTAGTATATTCTAGTATATTCAGGTATATTCTCGTATATTCTTCTATATTCTAGTAATATTATCGTATATTCAGGTATATTCTGGTATATTCAGGTATATTCTCGTATATTCATCTATATTCTAGAAATATTATGGTATATTCTGGTATATTCTGGTATATTCTAGTATATTCTACTGTATTCTAGTAATATTATGGTATATTGTGGTATATTCTGCTATATTCTAGTATGTTCTGGTATATTCTCGTATATTCTTCTATATTCGAGTAATATTATGGTATATTCTGGTATATTCAGGTATATTTTTCTATATTCTAGTAATATTATGGTATATTCTAGTATATCCTGCTATATTCTAGTATATTCAGATATATTCTCGTATATTCTTATATATTCTAGTAATATTATGGTATATCCTAGTATATTCTGCTATATTCTAGTATATTCTATTATATTCTCGTATAATCTTCTATATTCTAGTAATATTATGGTATATTCTAGTATATTCTGCTATATTCTAGTATATTCTAGTATATTCTGGTATATTCTC
>NW_027489469.1:0-27500 GCF_050948215.1 Halictus rubicundus
GAACGTCCGACGGAGTAGCACAATCGTCCATTATTTGCTACATAACTCGATAAATAACTAATTGTAGCGAGTTTGGTGTTATGATATATATTGTTAGAAACCGTCTATATTTACAGTGATATCACGTCGAAAATCGTCTAGGACGATAGGAAAAAGTTTCCTCTTCGGCGGTGGACTCTAGAAAAATTTCCAGAGTTTTGTCGACGGCCGAAGATAGCACATCCGTCATTATTTGCTAATAACTCGATAAATAATAATTGTAGCGAGTTTGGTGTTATGATATATATTGTTAGAAACCGTCTATATTACAGTGATATCCGTCGAAAATCGTCTAGGACCGATACGGAAAAAGTTTCCTCTTAGCGGTGGGACTTAGAAAAATTTCAGAGTTTTGTCGACCGGAGTAGCACATCGTCCATTATTTGCTAATAACTCGATAAATATCATAATTGCTAGCGAGTTTGGTGTTATGATTATATTGTTAGAAACCGTCTATATTACAGTGATATCACGTCGAAAATCGTCTAGGACCGATAGGGAAAAAGTTTCCTCTTGGCGTGGGACTTAGAAAAATTTCCAGAGTTTTTGTCGACGGGAGTAGCACATCCGTCCATTATTTGCTAATAACTCGATAAATAATAATTGTAGCGGAGTTTGGTGTTATGATATATATTGTTAGAAACCGTCTATATTACAGTGATATCACGTCGAAATCGTCTAGGACCGATAGGGAAAAAGTTTCCTCTTGGCGGTGGGACTTAGAAAAATTCCAGAGTTTTGTCGACGGAGTAGCACATCCGTCCATTATTTGCTAATAACTCGATAAATAATAATTGTAGCGAGTTTGGTGTTATGATATATATTGTTAGAAACCGTCTATATTACAGTGATATCACGTCGAAAATCGTCTAGGACCGATAGGGAAAAAGTTTCCTCTTGGCGGTGGGACTTAGAAAAATTTTCAGAGTTTTGTCCGACGGAGTAGCACATCCGTCCATTATTTGCTAATAACTCGATAAATAATAATTGTAGCGAGTTTGGTGTTATGATATATATTGTTAGAAACCGTCTATATTACAGTGATATCACGTCGAAAATCGTCTAGGACCGATACGGAAAAAGTTTCCTCTTAGCGGTGGGACTTAGAAAAATTTCCAGAGTTTGTCGACGGAGTAGCACATCCGTCCATTATTTGCTAATAACTCGATAAATAATAATTGTAGCGAGTTTGGTGTTATGATATATATTGTTAGAAACCGTCTATATTACAGTGATATCACGTCGAAAATCGTCTAGGACCGATAGGGAAAAAGTTTCCTCTTGGCGGTGGGACTTAGAAAAATTTCCAGAGTTTTGTCGACGGAGTAGCACATCCGTCCATTATTTGCTAATAACTCGATAAATAATAATTGTAGCGAGTTTGGTGTTATGATATATATTGTTAGAAACCGTCTATATTACAGTGATATCACGTCGAAAATCGTCTAGGACCGATACGGAAAAAGTTTCCTCTTAGCGGTGGACTTAGAAAAATTTCCAGAGTTTTGTCGACGGAGTAGCACATCCGTCCATTATTTGCTAATAACTCGATAAATAATAATTGTAGCGAGTTTGGTGTTATGATATATATTGTTAGAAACCGTCTATATTACAGTGATATCACGTCGAAAATCGTCTAGGACCGATAGGGAAAAAGTTTCCTCTTGGCGGTGGGACTTAGAAAAATTTCAGAGTTTGTCGACGGAGTAGCACATCCGTCCATTATTTGCTAATAACTCGATAAATAATAATTGTAGCGAGTTTGGTGTTATGATATATATTGTTAGAAACCGTCTATATTACAGTGATATCACGTCGAAAATCGTCTAGGACCGATACGGAAAAAGTTTCCTCTTAGCGGTGGGACTTAGAAAAATTTCGTCGATTCGTCCGACGGAGTAGCACATCCGTCCATTATTTGCTAATAACTCGATAAATAATAATTGTAGCGAGTTTGGTGTTATGATATATATTGTTAGAAACCGTCTATATTACAGTGATATCACGTCGAAAATCGTCTAGGACCGATACGGAAAAAGTTTCCTCTTAGGCGGTGGGACTTAGAAAAATTTCCAGAGTTTTGTCGACGGAGTAGCACATCCGTCCATTATTTGCTAATAACTCGATAAATAATAATTGTAGCGAGTTTGGTGTTATGATATATATTGTTAGAAACCGTCTATATTACAGTGATATCACGTCGAAAATCGTCTAGGACCGATACGGAAAAAAGTTTCCTCTTAGCGGTGGGACTTAGAAAAATTTCGTCGAACGTCGACGGAGTAGCACATCCGTCCATTATTTGCTAATAACTCGATAAATAATAATTGTAGGCGAGTTTGGTGTTATGATATATATTGTTAGAAACCGTCTATATTACAGTGATATCACGTCGAAAAATCGTCTAGGACCGATACGGAAAAAGTTTCCTCTTGGCGGTGGGACTTAGAAAAATTTCGTCGAACGTCCGACGGAGTAGCACATCCGTCCATTATTTGCTAATAACTCGATAAATAATAATTGTAGCGAGTTTGGTGTTATGATATATATTGTTAGAAACCGTCTATATTACAGTGATATCACGTCGAAAATCGTCTAGGACCGATAGGGAAAAAGTTTCCTCTTGCGGTGGGACTTAGAAAAATTTTCGTCGAACGTCCGACGGAGTAGCACATCCGTCCATTATTTGCTAATAACTCGATAAATAATAATTGTAGCGAGTTTGGTGTTATGATATATATTGTTAGAAACCGTCTATATTACAGTGATATCACGTCGAAAATCGTCTAGGACCGATACGGAAAAAGTTTCCTCTTAGCGGTGGGACTTAGAAAAATTTCCAGAGTTTTGTCGACGGAGTAGCACATCCGTCCATTATTTGCTAATAACTCGATAAATAATAATTGTAGCGAGTTTGGTGTTATGATATATATTGTTAGAAACCGTCTATATTACAGTGATATCACGTCGAAAATCGTCTAGGACCGATAGGGAAAAAGTTTCCTCTTGGCGGTGGGACTTAGAAAAATTTTCGTCGAACGTCCGACGGAGTAGCACATCCGTCCATTATTTGCTAATAACTCGATAAATAATAATTGTAGCGAGTTTGGTGTTATGATATATATTGTTAGAAACCGTCTATATTACAGTGATATCACGTCGAAAATCGTCTAGGACCGATACGGAAAAAGTTTCCTCTTGGCGGTGGGACTTAGAAAAATTTTCGTCGAACGTCCGACGGAGTAGCACATCCGTCCATTATTTGCTAATAACTCGATAAATAATAATTGTAGCGAGTTTGGTGTTATGATATATATTGTTAGAAACCGTCTATATTACAGTGATATCACGTCGAAAATCGTCTAGGACCGATACGGAAAAAGTTTCCTCTTAGCGGTGGGACTTAGAAAAATTTCCGAGTTTTGTCGACGGAGTAGCACATCCGTCCATTATTTGCTAATAACTCGATAAATAATAATTGTAGCGAGTTTGGTGTTATGATATATATTGTTAGAAACCGTCTATATTACAGTGATATCACGTCGAAAATCGTCTAGGACCGATAGGGAAAAAGTTTCCTCTTGGCGGTGGGACTTAGAAAAATTTCCAGAGTTTTGTCGACGGAGTAGCACATCCGTCCATTATTTGCTAATAACTCGATAAATAATAATTGTAGCGAGTTTGGTGTTATGATATATATTGTTAGAAACCGTCTATATTACAGTGATATCACGTCGAAAATCGTCTAGGACCGATAGGGAAAAAGTTTCCTCTTGGCGGTGGGACTTAGAAAAATTTTCGTCGAACGTCCGACGGAGTAGCACATCCGTCCATTATTTGCTAATAACTCGATAAATAATAATTGTAGCGAGTTTGGTGTTATGATATATATTGTTAGAAACCGTCTATATTACAGTGATATCACGTCGAAAATCGTCTAGGACCGATACGGAAAAAGTTTCCTCTTAGCGGTGGGACTTAGAAAAATTTCCAGAGTTTTGTCGACGGAGTAGCACATCCGTCCATTATTTGCTAATAACTCGATAAATAATAATTGTAGCGAGTTTGGTGTTATGATACATATTGTTAGAAACCGTCTATATTACAGTGATATCACGTCGAAAATCGTCTAGGACCGATACGGAAAAAGTTTCCTCTTAGCGGTGGGACTTAGAAAAATTTTCGTCGAACGTCCGACGGAGTAGCACATCCGTCCATTATTTGCTAATAACTCGATAAATAATAATTGTAGCGAGTTTGGTGTTATGATATATATTGTTAGAAACCGTCTATATTACAGTGATATCACGTCGAAAATCGTCTAGGACCGATAGGGAAAAAGTTTCCTCTTGGCGGTGGGACTTAGAAAAATTTCCAGAGTTTTGTCGACGGAGTAGCACATCCGTCCATTATTTGCTAATAACTCGATAAATAATAATTGTAGCGAGTTTGGTGTTATGATATATATTGTTAGAAACCGTCTATATTACAGTGATATCACGTCGAAAATCGTCTAGGACCGATACGGAAAAAGTTTCCTCTTAGCGGTGGGACTTAGAAAAATTTCCAGAGTTTTGTCGACGGAGTAGCACATCCGTCCATTATTTGCTAATAACTCGATAAATAATAATTGTAGCGAGTTTGGTGTTATGATATATATTGTTAGAAACCGTCTATATTACAGTGATATCACGTCGAAAATCGTCTAGGACCGATAGGGAAAAAGTTTCCTCTTGGCGGTGGGACTTAGAAAAATTTTCGTCGAACGTCCGACGAAGTAGCACATCCGTCCATTATTTGCTAATAACTCGATAAATAATAATTGTAGCGAGTTTGGTGTTATGATACATATTGTTAGAAACCGTCTATATTACAGTGATATCACGTCGAAAATCGTCTAGGACCGATACGGAAAAAGTTTCCTCTTAGCGGTGGGACTTAGAAAAATTTTCGTCGAACGTCCGACGGAGTAGCACATCCGTCCATTATTTGCTAATAACTCGATAAATAATAATTGTAGCGAGTTTGGTGTTATGATATATATTGTTAGAAACCGTCTATATTACAGTGATATCACGTCGAAAATCGTCTAGGACCGATACGGAAAAAGTTTCCTCTTAGCGGTGGGACTTAGAAAAATTTCCAGAGTTTTGTCGACGGAGTAGCACATCCGTCCATTATTTGCTAATAACTCGATAAATAATAATTGTAGCGAGTTTGGTGTTATGATACATATTGTTAGAAACCGTCTATATTACAGTGATATCACGTCGAAAATCGTCTAGGACCGATACGGAAAAAGTTTCCTCTTAGCGGTGGGACTTAGAAAAATTTTCGTCGAACGTCCGACGGAGTAGCACATCCGTCCATTATTTGCTAATAACTCGATAAATAATAATTGTAGCGAGTTTGGTGTTATGATATATATTGTTAGAAACCGTCTATATTACAGTGATATCACGTCGAAAATCGTCTAGGACCGATACGGAAAAAGTTTCCTCTTGGCGGTGGGACTTAGAAAAATTTTCGTCGAACGTCCGACGGAGTAGCACATCCGTCCA
This sequence comes from Halictus rubicundus, assembly GCF_050948215.1. NCBI lineage: Eukaryota > Metazoa > Arthropoda > Insecta > Hymenoptera > Halictidae > Halictus > Halictus rubicundus. The sequence goes on from NW_027489469.1 coordinate 5,601, forward strand.
TTATTTGCTAATAACTCGATAAATAATAATTGTAGCGAGTTTGGTGTTATGATATATATTGTTAGAAACCGTCTATATTACAGTGATATCACGTCGAAAATCGTCTAGGACCGATAGGAAAAAGTTTCCTCTTGGCGGTGGGACTTAGAAAAATTTCCAGAGTTTTGTCGACGGAGTAGCACATCCGTCCATTATTTGCTAATAACTCGATAAATAATAATTGTAGCGAGTTTGGTGTTATGATATATATTGTTAGAAACCGTCTATATTACAGTGATATCACGTCGAAAATCGTCTAGGACCGATAGGGAAAAAGTTTCCTCTTGGCGGTGGGACTTAGAAAAATTTTCGTCGAACGTCCGACGGAGTAGCACATCCGTCCATTATTTGCTAATAACTCGATAAATAATAATTGTAGCGAGTTTGGTGTTATGATATATATTGTTAGAAACCGTCTATATTACAGTGATATCACGTCGAAAATCGTCTAGGACCGATACGGAAAAAGTTTCCTCTTAGCGGTGGGACTTAGAAAAATTTCAGAGTTTTGTCGACGGAGTAGCACATCCGTCCATTATTTGCTAATAACTCGATAAATAATAATTGTAGCGAGTTTGGTGTTATGATACATATTGTTAGAAACCGTCTATATTACAGTGATATCACGTCGAAAATCGTCTAGGACCGATACGGAAAAAGTTTCCTCTTAGCGGTGGGACTTAGAAAAATTTTCGTCGAACGTCCGACGGAGTAGCACATCCGTCCATTATTTGCTAATAACTCGATAAATAATAATTGTAGCGAGTTTGGTGTTATGATATATATTGTTAGAAACCGTCTATATTACAGTGATATCACGTTCGAAAATCGTCTAGGACCGATACGGAAAAAGTTTCCTCTTGGCGGTGGGACTTAGAAAAATTTTCGTCGAACGTCGACGGAGTAGCACATCCGTCCATTATTTGCTAATAACTCGATAAATAATAATTGTAGCGAGTTTGGTGTTATGATATATATTGTTAGAAACCGTCTATATTACAGTGATATCACGTCGAAAATCGTCTAGGACCGATACGGAAAAAGTTTCCTCTTAGCGGTGGGACTTAGAAAAATTTCAGAGTTTTGTCGACGGAGTAGCACATCCGTCCATTATTTGCTAATAACTCGATAAATAATAATTGTAGCGAGTTTGGTGTTATGATATATATTGTTAGAAACCGTCTATATTACAGTGATATCACGTCGAAAATCGTCTAGGACCGATAGGGAAAAAGTTTCCTCTTGCGGTGGGACTTAGAAAAATTTCCAGAGTTTTGTCGACGGAGTAGCACATCCGTCCATTATTTGCTAATAACTCGATAAATAATAATTGTAGCGAGTTTGGTGTTATGATATATATTGTTAGAAACCGTCTATATTACAGTGATATCACGTCGAAAATCGTCTAGGACCGATAGGGAAAAAGTTTCCTCTTGGCGGTGGGACTTAGAAAAATTTTCGTCGAACGTCCGACGGAGTAGCACATCCGTCCATTATTTGCTAATAACTCGATAAATAATAATTGTAGCGAGTTTGGTGTTATGATATATATTGTTAGAAACCGTCTATATTACAGTGATATCACGTCGAAAATCGTCTAGGACCGATACGGAAAAAGTTTCCTCTTAGCGGTGGGACTTAGAAAAATTTCCAGAGTTTTGTCGACGGAGTAGCACATCCGTCCATTATTTGCTAATAACTCGATAAATAATAATTGTAGCGAGTTTGGTGTTATGATACATATTGTTAGAAACCGTCTATATTACAGTGATATCACGTCGAAAATCGTCTAGGACCGATACGGAAAAAGTTTCCTCTTAGCGGTGGGACTTAGAAAAATTTTCGTCGAACGTCCGACGGAGTAGCACATCCGTCCATTATTTGCTAATAACTCGATAAATAATAATTGTAGCGAGTTTGGTGTTATGATATATATTGTTAGAAACCGTCTATATTACAGTGATATCACGTCGAAAATCGTCTAGGACCGATAGGGAAAAAGTTTCCTCTTGGCGGTGGGACTTAGAAAAATTTCCAGAGTTTTGTCGACGGAGTAGCACATCCGTCCATTATTTGCTAATAACTCGATAAATAATAATTGTAGCGAGTTTGGTGTTATGATATATATTGTTAGAAACCGTCTATATTACAGTGATATCACGTCGAAAATCGTCTAGGACCGATACGGAAAAAGTTTCCTCTTAGCGGTGGGACTTAGAAAAATTTCCAGAGTTTTGTCGACGGAGTAGCACATCCGTCCATTATTTGCTAATAACTCGATAAATAATAATTGTAGCGAGTTTGGTGTTATGATATATATTGTTAGAAACCGTCTATATTACAGTGATATCACGTCGAAAATCGTCTAGGACCGATAGGGAAAAAGTTTCCTCTTGGCGGTGGGACTTAGAAAAATTTTCGTCGAACGTCCGACGAAGTAGCACATCCGTCCATTATTTGCTAATAACTCGATAAATAATAATTGTAGCGAGTTTGGTGTATGATACATATTGTTAGAAACCGTCTATATTACAGTGATATCACGTCGAAAATCGTCTAGGACCGATACGGAAAAAGTTTCCTCTTAGCGGTGGGACTTAGAAAAATTTTCGTCGAACGTCCGACGGAGTAGCACATCCGTCCATTATTTGCTAATAACTCGATAAATAATAATTGTAGCGAGTTTGGTGTTATGATATATATTGTTAGAAACCGTCTATATTACAGTGATATCACGTCGAAAATCGTCTAGGACCGATACGGAAAAAGTTTCCTCTTAGCGGTGGGACTTAGAAAAATTTCCAGAGTTTTGTCGACGGAGTAGCACATCCGTCCATTATTTGCTAATAACTCGATAAATAATAATTGTAGCGAGTTTGGTGTTATGATACATATTGTTAGAAACCGTCTATATTACAGTGATATCACGTCGAAAATCGTCTAGGACCGATACGGAAAAAGTTTCCTCTTAGCGGTGGGACTTAGAAAAATTTTCGTCGAACGTCCGACGGAGTAGCACATCCGTCCATTATTTGCTAATAACTCGATAAATAATAATTGTAGCGAGTTTGGTGTTATGATATATATTGTTAGAAACCGTCTATATTACAGTGATATCACGTCGAAAATCGTCTAGGACCGATACGGAAAAAGTTTCCTCTTGGCGGTGGGACTTAGAAAAATTTTCGTCGAACGTCCGACGGAGTAGCACATCCGTCCATTATTTGCTAATAACTCGATAAATAATAATTGTAGCGAGTTTGGTGTTATGATATATATTGTTAGAAACCGTCTATATTACAGTGATATCACGTCGAAAATCGTCTAGGACCGATAGGGAAAAAGTTTCCTCTTGGCGGTGGGACTTAGAAAAATTTTCGTCGAACGTCCGACGGAGTAGCACATCCGTCCATTATTTGCTAATAACTCGATAAATAATAATTGTAGCGAGTTTGGTGTTATGATATATATTGTTAGAAACCGTCTATATTACAGTGATATCACGTCGAAAATCGTCTAGGACCGATAGGGAAAAAGTTTCCTCTTGGCGGTGGGACTTAGAAAAATTTCCAGAGTTTTGTCGACGGAGTAGCACATCCGTCCATTATTTGCTAATAACTCGATAAATAATAATTGTAGCGAGTTTGGTGTTATGATATATATTGTTAGAAACCGTCTATATTACAGTGATATCACGTCGAAAATCGTCTAGGACCGATAGGGAAAAAGTTTCCTCTTGGCGGTGGGACTTAGAAAAATTTTCGTCGAACGTCCGACGGAGTAGCACATCCGTCCATTATTTGCTAATAACTCGATAAATAATAATTGTAGCGAGTTTGGTGTTATGATATATATTGTTAGAAACCGTCTATATTACAGTGATATCACGTCGAAAATCGTCTAGGACCGATACGGAAAAAGTTTCCTCTTGGCGGTGGGACTTAGAAAAATTTTCGTCGAACGTCCGACGGAGTAGCACATCCGTCCATTATTTGCTAATAACTCGATAAATAATAATTGTAGCGAGTTTGGTGTTATGATATATATTGTTAGAAACCGTCTATATTACAGTGATATCACGTCGAAAATCGTCTAGGACCGATACGGAAAAAGTTTCCTCTTAGCGGTGGGACTTAGAAAAATTTCCAGAGTTTTGTCGACGGAGTAGCACATCCGTCCATTATTTGCTAATAACTCGATAAATAATAATTGTAGCGAGTTTGGTGTTATGATATATATTGTTAGAAACCGTCTATATTACAGTGATATCACGTCGAAAATCGTCTAGGACCGATAGGGAAAAAGTTTCCTCTTGGCGGTGGGACTTAGAAAAATTTCCAGAGTTTTGTCGACGGAGTAGCACATCCGTCCATTATTTGCTAATAACTCGATAAATAATAATTGTAGCGAGTTTGGTGTTATGATATATATTGTTAGAAACCGTCTATATTACAGTGATATCACGTCGAAAATCGTCTAGGACCGATAGGGAAAAAGTTTCCTCTTGGCGGTGGGACTTAGAAAAATTTTCGTCGAACGTCCGACGGAGTAGCACATCCGTCCATTATTTGCTAATAACTCGATAAATAATAATTGTAGCGAGTTTGGTGTTATGATATATATTGTTAGAAACCGTCTATATTACAGTGATATCACGTCGAAAATCGTCTAGGACCGATACGGAAAAAGTTTCCTCTTAGCGGTGGGACTTAGAAAAATTTCCAGAGTTTTGTCGACGGAGTAGCACATCCGTCCATTATTTGCTAATAACTCGATAAATAATAATTGTAGCGAGTTTGGTGTTATGATACATATTGTTAGAAACCGTCTATATTACAGTGATATCACGTCGAAAATCGTCTAGGACCGATACGGAAAAAGTTTCCTCTTAGCGGTGGGACTTAGAAAAATTTTCGTCGAACGTCCGACGGAGTAGCACATCCGTCCATTATTTGCTAATAACTCGATAAATAATAATTGTAGCGAGTTTGGTGTTATGATATATATTGTTAGAAACCGTCTATATTACAGTGATATCACGTCGAAAATCGTCTAGGACCGATACGGAAAAAGTTTCCTCTTGGCGGTGGGACTTAGAAAAATTTTCGTCGAACGTCCGACGGAGTAGCACATCCGTCCATTATTTGCTAATAACTCGATAAATAATAATTGTAGCGAGTTTGGTGTTATGATATATATTGTTAGAAACCGTCTATATTACAGTGATATCACGTCGAAAATCGTCTAGGACCGATACGGAAAAAGTTTCCTCTTAGCGGTGGGACTTAGAAAAATTTTCGTCGAACGTCCGACGGAGTAGCACATCCGTCCATTATTTGCTAATAACTCGATAAATAATAATTGTAGCGAGTTTGGTGTTATGATATATATTGTTAGAAACCGTCTATATTACAGTGATATCACGTCGAAAATCGTCTAGGACCGATACGGAAAAAGTTTCCTCTTAGCGGTGGGACTTAGAAAAATTTCCAGAGTTTTGTCGACGGAGTAGCACATCCGTCCATTATTTGCTAATAACTCGATAAATAATAATTGTAGCGAGTTTGGTGTTATGATATATATTGTTAGAAACCGTCTATATTACAGTGATATCACGTCGAAAATCGTCTAGGACCGATAGGGAAAAAGTTTCCTCTTGGCGGTGGGACTTAGAAAAATTTCCAGAGTTTTGTCGACGGAGTAGCACATCCGTCCATTATTTGCTAATAACTCGATAAATAATAATTGTAGCGAGTTTGGTGTTATGATATATATTGTTAGAAACCGTCTATATTACAGTGATATCACGTCGAAAATCGTCTAGGACCGATAGGGAAAAAGTTTCCTCTTGGCGGTGGGACTTAGAAAAATTTCCAGAGTTTTGTCGACGGAGTAGCACATCCGTCCATTATTTGCTAATAACTCGATAAATAATAATTGTAGCGAGTTTGGTGTTATGATATATATTGTTAGAAACCGTCTATATTACAGTGATATCACGTCGAAAATCGTCTAGGACCGATAGGGAAAAAGTTTCCTCTTGGCGGTGGGACTTAGAAAAATTTTCGTCGAACGTCCGACGGAGTAGCACATCCGTCCATTATTTGCTAATAACTCGATAAATAATAATTGTAGCGAGTTTGGTGTTATGATATATATTGTTAGAAACCGTCTATATTACAGTGATATCACGTCGAAAATCGTCTAGGACCGATACGGAAAAAGTTTCCTCTTAGCGGTGGGACTTAGAAAAATTTCCAGAGTTTTGTCGACGGAGTAGCACATCCGTCCATTATTTGCTAATAACTCGATAAATAATAATTGTAGCGAGTTTGGTGTTATGATATATATTGTTAGAAACCGTCTATATTACAGTGATATCACGTCGAAAATCGTCTAGGACCGATAGGGAAAAAGTTTCCTCTTGGCGGTGGGACTTAGAAAAATTTTCGTCGAACGTCCGACGAAGTAGCACATCCGTCCATTATTTGCTAATAACTCGATAAATAATAATTGTAGCGAGTTTGGTGTTATGATACATATTGTTAGAAACCGTCTATATTACAGTGATATCACGTCGAAAATCGTCTAGGACCGATAGGGAAAAAGTTTCCTCTTGGCGGTGGGACTTGGAAAAATTTTCGTCGAACGTCCGACGGAGTAGCACATCCGTCCATTATTTGCTAATAACTCGATAAATAATAATTGTAGCGAGTTTGGTGTTATGATATATATTGTTAGAAACCGTCTATATTACAGTGATATCACGTCGAAAATCGTCTAGGACCGATACGGAAAAAGTTTCCTCTTGGCGGTGGGACTTAGAAAAATTTCCAGAGTTTTGTCGACGGAGTAGCACATCCGTCCATTATTTGCTAATAACTCGATAAATAATAATTGTAGCGAGTTTGGTGTTATGATATATATTGTTAGAAACCGTCTATATTACAGTGATATCACGTCGAAAATCGTCTAGGACCGATAGGGAAAAAGTTTCCTCTTGGCGGTGGGACTTAGAAAAATTTCCAGAGTTTTGTCGACGGAGTAGCACATCCGTCCATTATTTGCTAATAACTCGATAAATAATAATTGTAGCGAGTTTGGTGTTATGATATATATTGTTAGAAACCGTCTATATTACAGTGATATCACGTCGAAAATCGTCTAGGACCGATAGGGAAAAAGTTTCCTCTTGGCGGTGGGACTTAGAAAAATTTTCGTCGAACGTCCGACGGAGTAGCACATCCGTCCATTATTTGCTAATAACTCGATAAATAATAATTGTAGCGAGTTTGGTGTTATGATATATATTGTTAGAAACCGTCTATATTACAGTGATATCACGTCGAAAATCGTCTAGGACCGATACGGAAAAAGTTTCCTCTTGGCGGTGGGACTTAGAAAAATTTTCGTCGAACGTCCGACGGAGTAGCACATCCGTCCATTATTTGCTAATAACTCGATAAATAATAATTGTAGCGAGTTTGGTGTTATGATATATATTGTTAGAAACCGTCTATATTACAGTGATATCACGTCGAAAATCGTCTAGGACCGATACGGAAAAAGTTTCCTCTTAGCGGTGGGACTTAGAAAAATTTCCAGAGTTTTGTCGACGGAGTAGCACATCCGTCCATTATTTGCTAATAACTCGATAAATAATAATTGTAGCGAGTTTGGTGTTATGATATATATTGTTAGAAACCGTCTATATTACAGTGATATCACGTCGAAAATCGTCTAGGACCGATAGGGAAAAAGTTTCCTCTTGGCGGTGGGACTTAGAAAAATTTTCGTCGAACGTCCGACGGAGTAGCACATCCGTCCATTATTTGCTAATAACTCGATAAATAATAATTGTAGCGAGTTTGGTGTTATGATATATATTGTTAGAAACCGTCTATATTACAGTGATATCACGTCGAAAATCGTCTAGGACCGATAGGGAAAAAGTTTCCTCTTGGCGGTGGGACTTAGAAAAATTTTCGTCGAACGTCCGACGGAGTAGCACATCCGTCCATTATTTGCTAATAACTCGATAAATAATAATTGTAGCGAGTTTGGTGTTATGATATATATTGTTAGAAACCGTCTATATTACAGTGATATCACGTCGAAAATCGTCTAGGACCGATACGGAAAAAGTTTCCTCTTAGCGGTGGGACTTAGAAAAATTTCCAGAGTTTTGTCGACGGAGTAGCACATCCGTCCATTATTTGCTAATAACTCGATAAATAATAATTGTAGCGAGTTTGGTGTTATGATACATATTGTTAGAAACCGTCTATATTACAGTGATATCACGTCGAAAATCGTCTAGGACCGATACGGAAAAAGTTTCCTCTTAGCGGTGGGACTTAGAAAAATTTTCGTCGAACGTCCGACGGAGTAGCACATCCGTCCATTATTTGCTAATAACTCGATAAATAATAATTGTAGCGAGTTTGGTGTTATGATATATATTGTTAGAAACCGTCTATATTACAGTGATATCACGTCGAAAATCGTCTAGGACCGATACGGAAAAAGTTTCCTCTTGGCGGTGGGACTTAGAAAAATTTTCGTCGAACGTCCGACGGAGTAGCACATCCGTCCATTATTTGCTAATAACTCGATAAATAATAATTGTAGCGAGTTTGGTGTTATGATATATATTGTTAGAAACCGTCTATATTACAGTGATATCACGTCGAAAATCGTCTAGGACCGATACGGAAAAAGTTTCCTCTTAGCGGTGGGACTTAGAAAAATTTTCGTCGAACGTCCGACGGAGTAGCACATCCGTCCATTATTTGCTAATAACTCGATAAATAATAATTGTAGCGAGTTTGGTGTTATGATATATATTGTTAGAAACCGTCTATATTACAGTGATATCACGTCGAAAATCGTCTAGGACCGATACGGAAAAAGTTTCCTCTTAGCGGTGGGACTTAGAAAAATTTCCAGAGTTTTGTCGACGGAGTAGCACATCCGTCCATTATTTGCTAATAACTCGATAAATAATAATTGTAGCGAGTTTGGTGTTATGATATATATTGTTAGAAACCGTCTATATTACAGTGATATCACGTCGAAAATCGTCTAGGACCGATAGGGAAAAAGTTTCCTCTTGGCGGTGGGACTTAGAAAAATTTTCGTCGAACGTCCGACGGAGTAGCACATCCGTCCATTATTTGCTAATAACTCGATAAATAATAATTGTAGCGAGTTTGGTGTTATGATATATATTGTTAGAAACCGTCTATATTACAGTGATATCACGTCGAAAATCGTCTAGGACCGATACGGAAAAAGTTTCCTCTTGGCGGTGGGACTTAGAAAAATTTTCGTCGAACGTCCGACGGAGTAGCACATCCGTCCATTATTTGCTAATAACTCGATAAATAATAATTGTAGCGAGTTTGGTGTTATGATATATATTGTTAGAAACCGTCTATATTACAGTGATATCACGTCGAAAATCGTCTAGGACCGATACGGAAAAAGTTTCCTCTTGGCGGTGGGACTTAGAAAAATTTCCAGAGTTTTGTCGACGGAGTAGCACATCCGTCCATTATTTGCTAATAACTCGATAAATAATAATTGTAGCGAGTTTGGTGTTATGATATATATTGTTAGAAACCGTCTATATTACAGTGATATCACGTCGAAAATCGTCTAGGACCGATAGGGAAAAAGTTTCCTCTTGGCGGTGGGACTTAGAAAAATTTTCGTCGAACGTCCGACGGAGTAGCACATCCGTCCATTATTTGCTAATAACTCGATAAATAATAATTGTAGCGAGTTTGGTGTTATGATATATATTGTTAGAAACCGTCTATATTACAGTGATATCACGTCGAAAATCGTCTAGGACCGATACGGAAAAAGTTTCCTCTTAGCGGTGGGACTTAGAAAAATTTCCAGAGTTTTGTCGACGGAGTAGCACATCCGTCCATTATTTGCTAATAACTCGATGAATAATAATTGTAGCGAGTTTGGTGTTATGATATATATTGTTAGAAACCGTCTATATTACAGTGATATCACGTCGAAAATCGTCTAGGACCGATAGGGAAAAAGTTTCCTCTTGGCGGTGGGACTTAGAAAAATTTTCGTCGAACGTCCGACGGAGTAGCACATCCGTCCATTATTTGCTAATAACTCGAAGAATAATAATAGTAGCGAGTTTGGTGTTATGATATATATTGTTAGAAACCGTCTATATTACAGTGATATCACGTCGAAAATCGTCTAGGACCGATAGGGAAAAAGTTTCCTCTTGGCGGTGGGACTTAGAAAAATTTTCGTCGAACGTCCGACGGAGTAGCACATCCGTCCATTATTTGCTAATAACTCGATGAATAATAATTGTAGCGAGTTTGGTGTTATGATATATATTGTTAGAAACCGTCTATATTACAGTGATATCACGTCGAAAATCGTCTAGGACCGATACGGAAAAAGTTTCCTCTTAGCGGTGGGACTTAGAAAAATTTCCAGAGTTTTGTCGACGGAGTAGCACATCCGTCCATTATTTGCTAATAACTCGATGAATAATAATTGTAGCGAGTTTGGTGTTATGATATATATTGTTAGAAACCGTCTATATTACAGTGATATCACGTCGAAAATCGTCTAGGACCGATAGGGAAAAAGTTTCCTCTTGGCGGTGGGACTTAGAAAAATTTTCGTCGAACGTCCGACGGAGTAGCACATCCGTCCATTATTTGCTAATAACTCGATAAATAATAATTGTAGCGAGTTTGGTGTTATGATATATATTGTTAGAAACCGTCTATATTACAGTGATATCACGTCGAAAATCGTCTAGGACCGATACGGAAAAAGTTTCCTCTTAGCGGTGGGACTTAGAAAAATTTCCAGAGTTTTGTCGACGGAGTAGCACATCCGTCCATTATTTGCTAATAACTCGATAAATAATAATTGTAGCGAGTTTGGTGTTATGATATATATTGTTAGAAACCGTCTATATTACAGTGATATCACGTCGAAAATCGTCTAGGACCGATAGGGAAAAAGTTTCCTCTTGGCGGTGGGACTTAGAAAAATTTCCAGAGTTTTGTCGACGGAGTAGCACATCCGTCCATTATTTGCTAATAACTCGATAAATAATAATTGTAGCGAGTTTGGTGTTATGATACATATTGTTAGAAACCGTCTATATTACAGTGATATCACGTCGAAAATCGTCTAGGACCGATACGGAAAAAGTTTCCTCTTAGCGGTGGGACTTAGAAAAATTTTCGTCGAACGTCCGACGGAGTAGCACATCCGTCCATTATTTGCTAATAACTCGATAAATAATAATTGTAGCGAGTTTGGTGTTATGATATATATTGTTAGAAACCGTCTATATTACAGTGATATCACGTCGAAAATCGTCTAGGACCGATACGGAAAAAGTTTCCTCTTGGCGGTGGGACTTAGAAAAATTTTCGTCGAACGTCCGACGGAGTAGCACATCCGTCCATTATTTGCTAATAACTCGATAAATAATAATTGTAGCGAGTTTGGTGTTATGATATATATTGTTAGAAACCGTCTATATTACAGTGATATCACGTCGAAAATCGTCTAGGACCGATAGGGAAAAAGTTTCCTCTTGGCGGTGGGACTTAGAAAAATTTTCGTCGAACGTCCGACGGAGTAGCACATCCGTCCATTATTTGCTAATAACTCGATAAATAATAATTGTAGCGAGTTTGGTGTTATGATATATATTGTTAGAAACCGTCTATATTACAGTGATATCACGTCGAAAATCGTCTAGGACCGATAGGGAAAAAGTTTCCTCTTGGCGGTGGGACTTAGAAAAATTTCCAGAGTTTTGTCGACGGAGTAGCACATCCGTCCATTATTTGCTAATAACTCGATAAATAATAATTGTAGCGAGTTTGGTGTTATGATATATATTGTTAGAAACCGTCTATATTACAGTGATATCACGTCGAAAATCGTCTAGGACCGATAGGGAAAAAGTTTCCTCTTGGCGGTGGGACTTAGAAAAATTTTCGTCGAACGTCCGACGGAGTAGCACATCCGTCCATTATTTGCTAATAACTCGATAAATAATAATTGTAGCGAGTTTGGTGTTATGATATATATTGTTAGAAACCGTCTATATTACAGTGATATCACGTCGAAAATCGTCTAGGACCGATACGGAAAAAGTTTCCTCTTGGCGGTGGGACTTAGAAAAATTTTCGTCGAACGTCCGACGGAGTAGCACATCCGTCCATTATTTGCTAATAACTCGATAAATAATAATTGTAGCGAGTTTGGTGTTATGATATATATTGTTAGAAACCGTCTATATTACAGTGATATCACGTCGAAAATCGTCTAGGACCGATACGGAAAAAGTTTCCTCTTAGCGGTGGGACTTAGAAAAATTTCCAGAGTTTTGTCGACGGAGTAGCACATCCGTCCATTATTTGCTAATAACTCGATAAATAATAATTGTAGCGAGTTTGGTGTTATGATACATATTGTTAGAAACCGTCTATATTACAGTGATATCACGTCGAAAATCGTCTAGGACCGATAGGGAAAAAGTTTCCTCTTGGCGGTGGGACTTAGAAAAATTTTCGTCGAACGTCCGACGGAGTAGCACATCCGTCCATTATTTGCTAATAACTCGATAAATAATAATTGTAGCGAGTTTGGTGTTATGATATATATTGTTAGAAACCGTCTATATTACAGTGATATCACGTCGAAAATCGTCTAGGACCGATACGGAAAAAGTTTCCTCTTGGCGGTGGGACTTAGAAAAATTTTCGTCGAACGTCCGACGGAGTAGCACATCCGTCCATTATTTGCTAATAACTCGATAAATAATAATTGTAGCGAGTTTGGTGTTATGATATATATTGTTAGAAACCGTCTATATTACAGTGATATCACGTCGAAAATCGTCTAGGACCGATAGGGAAAAAGTTTCCTCTTGGCGGTGGGACTTAGAAAAATTTTCGTCGAACGTCCGACGGAGTAGCACATCCGTCCATTATTTGCTAATAACTCGATAAATAATAATTGTAGCGAGTTTGGTGTTATGATATATATTGTTAGAAACCGTCTATATTACAGTGATATCACGTCGAAAATCGTCTAGGACCGATAGGGAAAAAGTTTCCTCTTGGCGGTGGGACTTAGAAAAATTTCCAGAGTTTTGTCGACGGAGTAGCACATCCGTCCATTATTTGCTAATAACTCGATAAATAATAATTGTAGCGAGTTTGGTGTTATGATATATATTGTTAGAAACCGTCTATATTACAGTGATATCACGTCGAAAATCGTCTAGGACCGATAGGGAAAAAGTTTCCTCTTGGCGGTGGGACTTAGAAAAATTTTCGTCGAACGTCCGACGGAGTAGCACATCCGTCCATTATTTGCTAATAACTCGATAAATAATAATTGTAGCGAGTTTGGTGTTATGATATATATTGTTAGAAACCGTCTATATTACAGTGATATCACGTCGAAAATCGTCTAGGACCGATACGGAAAAAGTTTCCTCTTGGCGGTGGGACTTAGAAAAATTTTCGTCGAACGTCCGACGGAGTAGCACATCCGTCCATTATTTGCTAATAACTCGATAAATAATAATTGTAGCGAGTTTGGTGTTATGATATATATTGTTAGAAACCGTCTATATTACAGTGATATCACGTCGAAAATCGTCTAGGACCGATACGGAAAAAGTTTCCTCTTAGCGGTGGGACTTAGAAAAATTTCCAGAGTTTTGTCGACGGAGTAGCACATCCGTCCATTATTTGCTAATAACTCGATAAATAATAATTGTAGCGAGTTTGGTGTTATGATATATATTGTTAGAAACCGTCTATATTACAGTGATATCACGTCGAAAATCGTCTAGGACCGATAGGGAAAAAGTTTCCTCTTGGCGGTGGGACTTAGAAAAATTTCCAGAGTTTTGTCGACGGAGTAGCACATCCGTCCATTATTTGCTAATAACTCGATAAATAATAATTGTAGCGAGTTTGGTGTTATGATATATATTGTTAGAAACCGTCTATATTACAGTGATATCACGTCGAAAATCGTCTAGGACCGATAGGGAAAAAGTTTCCTCTTGGCGGTGGGACTTAGAAAAATTTTCGTCGAACGTCCGACGGAGTAGCACATCCGTCCATTATTTGCTAATAACTCGATAAATAATAATTGTAGCGAGTTTGGTGTTATGATATATATTGTTAGAAACCGTCTATATTACAGTGATATCACGTCGAAAATCGTCTAGGACCGATACGGAAAAAGTTTCCTCTTAGCGGTGGGACTTAGAAAAATTTCCAGAGTTTTGTCGACGGAGTAGCACATCCGTCCATTATTTGCTAATAACTCGATGAATAATAATTGTAGCGAGTTTGGTGTTATGATATATATTGTTAGAAACCGTCTATATTACAGTGATATCACGTCGAAAATCGTCTAGGACCGATAGGGAAAAAGTTTCCTCTTGGCGGTGGGACTTAGAAAAATTTCCAGAGTTTTGTCGACGGAGTAGCACATCCGTCCATTATTTGCTAATAACTCGATAAATAATAATTGTAGCGAGTTTGGTGTTATGATATATATTGTTAGAAACCGTCTATATTACAGTGATATCACGTCGAAAATCGTCTAGGACCGATAGGGAAAAAGTTTCCTCTTGGCGGTGGGACTTAGAAAAATTTTCGTCGAACGTCCGACGGAGTAGCACATCCGTCCATTATTTGCTAATAACTCGATAAATAATAATTGTAGCGAGTTTGGTGTTATGATATATATTGTTAGAAACCGTCTATATTACAGTGATATCACGTCGAAAATCGTCTAGGACCGATACGGAAAAAGTTTCCTCTTGGCGGTGGGACTTAGAAAAATTTTCGTCGAACGTCCGACGGAGTAGCACATCCGTCCATTATTTGCTAATAACTCGATAAATAATAATTGTAGCGAGTTTGGTGTTATGATATATATTGTTAGAAACCGTCTATATTACAGTGATATCACGTCGAAAATCGTCTAGGACCGATACGGAAAAAGTTTCCTCTTAGCGGTGGGACTTAGAAAAATTTGCAGAGTTTTGTCGACGGAGTAGCACATCCGTCCATTATTTGCTAATAACTCGATAAATAATAATTGTAGCGAGTTTGGTGTTATGATACATATTGTTAGAAACCGTCTATATTACAGTGATATCACGTCGAAAATCGTCTAGGACCGATAGGGAAAAAGTTTCCTCTTGGCGGTGGGACTTAGAAAAATTTTCGTCGAACGTCCGACGGAGTAGCACATCCGTCCATTATTTGCTAATAACTCGATAAATAATAATTGTAGCGAGTTTGGTGTTATGATATATATTGTTAGAAACCGTCTATATTACAGTGATATCACGTCGAAAATCGTCTAGGACCGATACGGAAAAAGTTTCCTCTTGGCGGTGGGACTTAGAAAAATTTTCGTCGAACGTCCGACGGAGTAGCACATCCGTCCATTATTTGCTAATAACTCGATAAATAATAATTGTAGCGAGTTTGGTGTTATGATATATATTGTTAGAAACCGTCTATATTACAGTGATATCACGTCGAAAATCGTCTAGGACCGATAGGGAAAAAGTTTCCTCTTGGCGGTGGGACTTAGAAAAATTTTCGTCGAACGTCCGACGGAGTAGCACATCCGTCCATTATTTGCTAATAACTCGATAAATAATAATTGTAGCGAGTTTGGTGTTATGATATATATTGTTAGAAACCGTCTATATTACAGTGATATCACGTCGAAAATCGTCTAGGACCGATAGGGAAAAAGTTTCCTCTTGGCGGTGGGACTTAGAAAAATTTCCAGAGTTTTGTCGACGGAGTAGCACATCCGTCCATTATTTGCTAATAACTCGATAAATAATAATTGTAGCGAGTTTGGTGTTATGATATATATTGTTAGAAACCGTCTATATTACAGTGATATCACGTCGAAAATCGTCTAGGACCGATAGGGAAAAAGTTTCCTCTTGGCGGTGGGACTTAGAAAAATTTTCGTCGAACGTCCGACGGAGTAGCACATCCGTCCATTATTTGCTAATAACTCGATAAATAATAATTGTAGCGAGTTTGGTGTTATGATATATATTGTTAGAAACCGTCTATATTACAGTGATATCACGTCGAAAATCGTCTAGGACCGATACGGAAAAAGTTTCCTCTTGGCGGTGGGACTTAGAAAAATTTTCGTCGAACGTCCGACGGAGTAGCACATCCGTCCATTATTTGCTAATAACTCGATAAATAATAATTGTAGCGAGTTTGGTGTTATGATATATATTGTTAGAAACCGTCTATATTACAGTGATATCACGTCGAAAATCGTCTAGGACCGATACGGAAAAAGTTTCCTCTTAGCGGTGGGACTTAGAAAAATTTCCAGAGTTTTGTCGACGGAGTAGCACATCCGTCCATTATTTGCTAATAACTCGATAAATAATAATTGTAGCGAGTTTGGTGTTATGATATATATTGTTAGAAACCGTCTATATTACAGTGATATCACGTCGAAAATCGTCTAGGACCGATAGGGAAAAAGTTTCCTCTTGGCGGTGGGACTTAGAAAAATTTCCAGAGTTTTGTCGACGGAGTAGCACATCCGTCCATTATTTGCTAATAACTCGATAAATAATAATTGTAGCGAGTTTGGTGTTATGATATATATTGTTAGAAACCGTCTATATTACAGTGATATCACGTCGAAAATCGTCTAGGACCGATAGGGAAAAAGTTTCCTCTTGGCGGTGGGACTTAGAAAAATTTTCGTCGAACGTCCGACGGAGTAGCACATCCGTCCATTATTTGCTAATAACTCGATAAATAATAATTGTAGCGAGTTTGGTGTTATGATATATATTGTTAGAAACCGTCTATATTACAGTGATATCACGTCGAAAATCGTCTAGGACCGATACGGAAAAAGTTTCCTCTTAGCGGTGGGACTTAGAAAAATTTCCAGAGTTTTGTCGACGGAGTAGCACATCCGTCCATTATTTGCTAATAACTCGATGAATAATAATTGTAGCGAGTTTGGTGTTATGATATATATTGTTAGAAACCGTCTATATTACAGTGATATCACGTCGAAAATCGTCTAGGACCGATAGGGAAAAAGTTTCCTCTTGGCGGTGGGACTTAGAAAAATTTTCGTCGAACGTCCGACGGAGTAGCACATCCGTCCATTATTTGCTAATAACTCGAAGAATAATAATTGTAGCGAGTTTGGTGTTATGATATATATTGTTAGAAACCGTCTATATTACAGTGATATCACGTCGAAAATCGTCTAGGACCGATAGGGAAAAAGTTTCCTCTTGGCGGTGGGACTTAGAAAAATTTTCGTCGAACGTCCGACGGAGTAGCACATCCGTCCATTATTTGCTAATAACTCGATAAATAATAATTGTAGCGAGTTTGGTGTTATGATATATATTGTTAGAAACCGTCTATATTACAGTGATATCACGTCGAAAATCGTCTAGGACCGATACGGAAAAAGTTTCCTCTTAGCGGTGGGACTTAGAAAAATTTCCAGAGTTTTGTCGACGGAGTAGCACATCCGTCCATTATTTGCTAATAACTCGATGAATAATAATTGTAGCGAGTTTGGTGTTATGATATATATTGTTAGAAACCGTCTATATTACAGTGATATCACGTCGAAAATCGTCTAGGACCGATAGGGAAAAAGTTTCCTCTTGGCGGTGGGACTTAGAAAAATTTTCGTCGAACGTCCGACGGAGTAGCACATCCGTCCATTATTTGCTAATAACTCGATAAATAATAATTGTAGCGAGTTTGGTGTTATGATATATATTGTTAGAAACCGTCTATATTACAGTGATATCACGTCGAAAATCGTCTAGGACCGATACGGAAAAAGTTTCCTCTTAGCGGTGGGACTTAGAAAAATTTCCAGAGTTTTGTCGACGGAGTAGCACATCCGTCCATTATTTGCTAATAACTCGATAAATAATAATTGTAGCGAGTTTGGTGTTATGATATATATTGTTAGAAACCGTCTATATTACAGTGATATCACGTCGAAAATCGTCTAGGACCGATAGGGAAAAAGTTTCCTCTTGGCGGTGGGACTTAGAAAAATTTCCAGAGTTTTGTCGACGGAGTAGCACATCCGTCCATTATTTGCTAATAACTCGATAAATAATAATTGTAGCGAGTTTGGTGTTATGATATATATTGTTAGAAACCGTCTATATTACAGTGATATCACGTCGAAAATCGTCTAGGACCGATAGGGAAAAAGTTTCCTCTTGGCGGTGGGACTTAGAAAAATTTTCGTCGAACGTCCGACGGAGTAGCACATCCGTCCATTATTTGCTAATAACTCGATAAATAATAATTGTAGCGAGTTTGGTGTTATGATATATATTGTTAGAAACCGTCTATATTACAGTGATATCACGTCGAAAATCGTCTAGGACCGATACGGAAAAAGTTTCCTCTTAGCGGTGGGACTTAGAAAAATTTCCAGAGTTTTGTCGACGGAGTAGCACATCCGTCCATTATTTGCTAATAACTCGATAAATAATAATTGTAGCGAGTTTGGTGTTATGATACATATTGTTAGAAACCGTCTATATTACAGTGATATCACGTCGAAAATCGTCTAGGACCGATACGGAAAAAGTTTCCTCTTAGCGGTGGGACTTAGAAAAATTTTCGTCGAACGTCCGACGGAGTAGCACATCCGTCCATTATTTGCTAATAACTCGATAAATAATAATTGTAGCGAGTTTGGTGTTATGATATATATTGTTAGAAACCGTCTATATTACAGTGATATCACGTCGAAAATCGTCTAGGACCGATACGGAAAAAGTTTCCTCTTGGCGGTGGGACTTAGAAAAATTTCCAGAGTTTTGTCGACGGAGTAGCACATCCGTCCATTATTTGCTAATAACTCGATAAATAATAATTGTAGCGAGTTTGGTGTTATGATATATATTGTTAGAAACCGTCTATATTACAGTGATATCACGTCGAAAATCGTCTAGGACCGATAGGGAAAAAGTTTCCTCTTGGCGGTGGGACTTAGAAAAATTTTCGTCGAACGTCCGACGGAGTAGCACATCCGTCCATTATTTGCTAATAACTCGATAAATAATAATTGTAGCGAGTTTGGTGTTATGATATATATTGTTAGAAACCGTCTATATTACAGTGATATCACGTCGAAAATCGTCTAGGACCGATACGGAAAAAGTTTCCTCTTAGCGGTGGGACTTAGAAAAATTTTCGTCGAACGTCCGACGGAGTAGCACATCCGTCCATTATTTGCTAATAACTCGATAAATAATAATTGTAGCGAGTTTGGTGTTATGATATATATTGTTAGAAACCGTCTATATTACAGTGATATCACGTCGAAAATCGTCTAGGACCGATACGGAAAAAGTTTCCTCTTAGCGGTGGGACTTAGAAAAATTTCCAGAGTTTTGTCGACGGAGTAGCACATCCGTCCATTATTTGCTAATAACTCGATAAATAATAATTGTAGCGAGTTTGGTGTTATGATATATATTGTTAGAAACCGTCTATATTACAGTGATATCACGTCGAAAATCGTCTAGGACCGATAGGGAAAAAGTTTCCTCTTGGCGGTGGGACTTAGAAAAATTTTCGTCGAACGTCCGACGGAGTAGCACATCCGTCCATTATTTGCTAATAACTCGATAAATAATAATTGTAGCGAGTTTGGTGTTATGATATATATTGTTAGAAACCGTCTATATTACAGTGATATCACGTCGAAAATCGTCTAGGACCGATACGGAAAAAGTTTCCTCTTGGCGGTGGGACTTAGAAAAATTTTCGTCGAACGTCCGACGGAGTAGCACATCCGTCCATTATTTGCTAATAACTCGATAAATAATAATTGTAGCGAGTTTGGTGTTATGATATATATTGTTAGAAACCGTCTATATTACAGTGATATCACGTCGAAAATCGTCTAGGACCGATACGGAAAAAGTTTCCTCTTGGCGGTGGGACTTAGAAAAATTTCCAGAGTTTTGTCGACGGAGTAGCACATCCGTCCATTATTTGCTAATAACTCGATAAATAATAATTGTAGCGAGTTTGGTGTTATGATATATATTGTTAGAAACCGTCTATATTACAGTGATATCACGTCGAAAATCGTCTAGGACCGATAGGGAAAAAGTTTCCTCTTGGCGGTGGGACTTAGAAAAATTTTCGTCGAACGTCCGACGGAGTAGCACATCCGTCCATTATTTGCTAATAACTCGATAAATAATAATTGTAGCGAGTTTGGTGTTATGATATATATTGTTAGAAACCGTCTATATTACAGTGATATCACGTCGAAAATCGTCTAGGACCGATACGGAAAAAGTTTCCTCTTAGCGGTGGGACTTAGAAAAATTTCCAGAGTTTTGTCGACGGAGTAGCACATCCGTCCATTATTTGCTAATAACTCGATGAATAATAATTGTAGCGAGTTTGGTGTTATGATATATATTGTTAGAAACCGTCTATATTACAGTGATATCACGTCGAAAATCGTCTAGGACCGATAGGGAAAAAGTTTCCTCTTGGCGGTGGGACTTAGAAAAATTTTCGTCGAACGTCCGACGGAGTAGCACATCCGTCCATTATTTGCTAATAACTCGAAGAATAATAATTGTAGCGAGTTTGGTGTTATGATATATATTGTTAGAAACCGTCTATATTACAGTGATATCACGTCGAAAATCGTCTAGGACCGATAGGGAAAAAGTTTCCTCTTGGCGGTGGGACTTAGAAAAATTTTCGTCGAACGTCCGACGGAGTAGCACATCCGTCCATTATTTGCTAATAACTCGATAAATAATAATTGTAGCGAGTTTGGTGTTATGATATATATTGTTAGAAACCGTCTATATTACAGTGATATCACGTCGAAAATCGTCTAGGACCGATACGGAAAAAGTTTCCTCTTAGCGGTGGGACTTAGAAAAATTTCCAGAGTTTTGTCGACGGAGTAGCACATCCGTCCATTATTTGCTAATAACTCGATGAATAATAATTGTAGCGAGTTTGGTGTTATGATATATATTGTTAGAAACCGTCTATATTACAGTGATATCACGTCGAAAATCGTCTAGGACCGATAGGGAAAAAGTTTCCTCTTGGCGGTGGGACTTAGAAAAATTTTCGTCGAACGTCCGACGGAGTAGCACATCCGTCCATTATTTGCTAATAACTCGATAAATAATAATTGTAGCGAGTTTGGTGTTATGATATATATTGTTAGAAACCGTCTATATTACAGTGATATCACGTCGAAAATCGTCTAGGACCGATACGGAAAAAGTTTCCTCTTAGCGGTGGGACTTAGAAAAATTTCCAGAGTTTTGTCGACGGAGTAGCACATCCGTCCATTATTTGCTAATAACTCGATAAATAATAATTGTAGCGAGTTTGGTGTTATGATATATATTGCTAGAAATCGTCTATATTACAGTGATATCACGTCGAAAATCGTCTAGGACCGATACTTAAAAATTTTCCTCTTATTTGTGGGACTTAGAAAAATTTTCAAAGTTCGGTGAATTATGAAAAGTTGGTTATTTTGTGTAAAATAATATAGAAATGTTAAAATTTATTATATTTTGTGAAAAAAATTTTTATACTTTTTTCGCTCTAAGTTCCAACAGCCCCGCCGGGAGGTCTGTTGCCGCGGCGGTTTGCGGCCATAAGCGCGCGTGCTATTGACCGCGCGGCGCCGGCGTCCCGGCCGGCCGTTCGGTATCTATAAGAGAGTCGACGGTTCGGTCGAGTC